>NC_064284.1:39185482-39287409 GCF_019186545.1 Solanum stenotomum | reverse complement strand
AAATGTTCACGCCTTTTGGATAGTAGCTCGTGAATATCCTCTTTTGACTTGAAAGTGTTATTAAACTAAACTTCCAACCCCGAGGGATAATGGTTTGTCAATGTCGTATACATCCTTCAAAAACACATATGCATGATCAATTGTTTAGGCCTTGGACCATTTTGGATTCAAGATGGTTTGTCTAATGACCCAACATGCCTTGGGTGTTTGGTCATCTTAGGAAAACTGTAGCACCTCTGTCTTAGAAAGAGTTAAATTTATAAGGAACTAATTTGGAAAGAGCCAGATTGAGAATTTTGCAAGTTAAGCTTAGGTTGTGAGTTTTGGATCAACTTCAAACGACCATAACTATCAGTACAGGATGAGTTAGGTAGCCCATAACATACCAAATGAAAGCTCATTGAATCCTCTTTCCAACCCCACCAAGTTTACTAAATTTTGAGTTTGGATGAGGGAGATATGCATATTTGAAGTCAGCCTGTCCAATTAAGGAAATTTACCTGAATTAGTGAGGGATATTTTTGTCTTTTCCTTACCCCTTGAACTTTAAGCAGTTTTAGTAATATTTTAGGGTTCTGAACTGATTTGCGTCATTTTTCACAATCCTAATTTACGCTTAGGGTTTTGGGAGGAGTTCAAGAAGTGGAAAAGAGGAGAAAAGAAAGAACAATTAAGATTCTTGCGAATCGAGCATTTGTTTTTCCAAAATAAGGTATGTAAGCTCTCATAGTATTGGGTTCGTTCACCCACAAGCCAATCATGTGATTTTAAATCCGTAATTTCGTTCTTGAGGTTGCATGACTTGAGTTCTTGAAGAGTTTCTTGAAGTTTCATTCTTAAATCGTTAATGATGAGTTCTTCAGATGAATGTTAGGAGTTAGAGGGTTGTTTTAGTAGATTTTCATGTAATTATGTTGGGTATTCGAATCTAAATGAGTTGGAAAGAAACCATTCGATTCTAAGTGAATTTGGGCCAAAAATCGAAGAAGAAAATTCGTCGGAATGTTCTGGGGAGGGGGTGGGGTGACGCGCCCCCAATGCGCCAAGGGGGCTGGGATGGCGTGCCAGCAGTGCACCACATTTGAGTGTCTAAAGTTTAGGGGCTGGCCCCCCGTGCTAGCAGTGCGCCAGGGTCGCCTGCCTCCACCTTTTTTCATCGTTTGCTCCCTCTAAGTTCTTTTAAAGTGTACCTTTACTCCCTTCTGATTCTAACTACTCTAAACTACATCAAAACATAGAGAGATCCTTCACAACATGAATCATAACCTTTGAATTCATAAGTTGAATTCAAGGTAGAGTGAAAAGTAAAGTCTTGAGAGTTCTTTCGAGTCATTTTGAGAAGTCTTTTACAATCTTTTAAAACTTGTTGTAAGACTTGAGTACCTGAGTTTGAGGATGAGGAGAGTTGAGTGTCATCTTTCAAAATGAATACATGGGAACTAAGTATTCCCAAGTGTAAATTTTTTTACATATAAAATGAGAGGAAACATCGATTTCCAAATGAGTTCATGAGGTGTTTTTTAGTATAATCTCTTTAAGAGAACCTTTTGAGTAATAATCCCACAGCTTGAGGATGAGGAAATATTTTTAAACATATGAGCTGAGTTATATTTTGAGAGTAGTATTGAGCATCGATATCGGGACGAGTTCATACAACTCAAAGTCCTTATAAACCATGTAGCCAACGTGTGTAGAAAGGGTCATTCTTTTTAGATGATTCCTTATTGAATTTAAGCATAGCTTAGTGGATCCACTTAGTTGAGGATGTCATATACTCCGGTAAGGTATAAGACAGTTCTGACAGCGTGGTCAAGACTTTGTATCATCACATAGCTCATAGTGATGGGTGTCGGTTAGAGAATCTCGCAAATTGAGTTATTTTGTATCTTTACATACAAACTGAGTTAGTATTGCATTTTGTAATACTTTGAGTTATTATCTACTGCTTTAAATTCTTTATTAAAACTGCATCTTTATTGTTGTTTTTATACTATATTAAGTTGAGTATCCCTGAGTTCAGGTTGAGTTGAGTAGAGTTGAGGTGAGTATGTACCCTTATCTCCAAGTTCAAGCTTTTATGTTATGTTCAGTATTCCCCTTACATGCTAGTACATTCAATGTACTGATGCCAATTGGCCTGCATCATTTCATGATGTAGATACAGGAGATCAGGGTCATCAACAGGCGTTTCATTGATACCACTTGCAGCCCCAGAGTTGTTTGGTGAGCCTCCTTACTTTCGGAGGATCCCTTATTTATTTCCATTATTTTAGTTTTGTTAGGATTATCGGGGGTCTTGTCTTGACATCCCTCAGAGAATTAAAGGCTTCGTAGATAGACAATAGTATTTAAGGAGACTTTCTTTTATTTCTCATATTAATGTTTTACAGACTGTGAGTTGAACACTTATGTTCATTTTAGTATTTTGAGTTTACTACTTTATTTATGAATTGATTTATTTGTGTGATTCTATTTCACTTGAGTAAGTTTTCCGTTGAGAGTTGAGCCAGGCCAAGGGTTCGCTTGGGACCAAAAATAGTTCTTGAGTGCCGGTCACGTCCATGGTGTAGGCTCGGGGCATGACAAACTTGGTATTAGAGCACAGAGTTCAAGAGTCCTAGGGTTTCTATGAAGTCGTGTCTGTAGAGTCCTAGTTATCGGTGCGAAGCACACCACATCTATAATTAGGAGGCTGCGACATTTAGGAACTATCTCAATTTCTTCATACTCTTTTCGTGCGATAGAGTTCAACTCTATAAAAGTTTCTTTCTAATTTGTGCTTGTGCGTATCTTTCAGGTCATGCCTCCATGAAGATTTGTTCAAGGTTGTCCTGCTAGGAGGAATGTTGATCCTCAGGATCAAGGGGTACCTAATGCACCAAAAGTCCAACCCCAAGGAGAGGTCACTAATGCTGACTTCCGGGATGCTATCTGAATGTTGAGTGATGTTGTGACCGACCAAGCTGGACAACAAAGAGGGAATCAACAGGATGTGGCTAATACATCGAGGATTCGTGAGTTGTTAAGGATGAATCCTCCAGACTTCACCCGGTGTCACTGAGGATCCAAAAAACTTTGTGGAAGAGTTGGAGAAAGTGTTTGAGGTGATGCATGTTGCAGATGCTGAGCAGGTGGAACTAGTTGCATACCAATTGAACGGTGTTGCTAGAGTATGGTATGACCAATGGAAGAAGAGTAGAGATGAGGGTGCACCAATTGTGAGTTGGGTTCTGTTTGAAGAGGCCTTCATGGGGTGTTTATTTCCCCGTGAATTATAACACCCCGGATCTGAAATATGGAACATAGCAGCTTTTTAGCAAGTTACAGGTACCATCCACAGTTGCCAACCACGCTTCATGGGTTGGACTATGGACCGTAGGTGGGTACGTGGAGAGGGCCACCCAAAAATCCTCTAAACCAGGTCCACCACTAGACCCACAGACCGTAGGTGGGTCCACGGTTCGTGGTCCAGGAGTCTGTAGGTCAGGGCTAAACTCTCTTACTAGACCACGATGGTGCAGGGTGTACCATGAGTCCATCAACGGCCCATCGATGGTGGGGCATCGTTGGTCACCTGGCGGTTACTTTTAGGAACTTATGGGTCTTTTCCAGTTTTAATTAAATCAATGTGTTGTCGTTTTGCCTAAGTCTAGAACACATATATAAGTATTTTTAACCCCTAAAATCCCCCATTCAAGTTACTCTCTCAAATTCCAAAAGAAAACCCCATACTCCTCTCAAATATTCTCTCTCTAAAAGGTAGAAGAAGAAGGAAGATATTGAAGCTAGGTCAAAGTCAAGTCTCCCAATCTTCAAGCTTTTGTGGGCTTTGTGACTAAGGTATGATGGCTTTTCATCCATGGGATCCTTTCTCCCATGGTGTCCCCTAGAATTCCCCAATTGTGAAGTCTAAATCCCTAATTCTAGTTAGGGTTTCTTCCAATGTTGTGGGTTATGATGAATGTTGATCCAATTTAGTGGATTATGATTGTTTATGATTGAATTTATAGGATTACATGTTTTTAGGATGAAATTACATTTACCCATGCCTATTTCATGATTTTAACCTAGAATTGATAAACTAGAGTTGATGCCTTAGAGGGAAACTTTATGGGTTTAGATATCTCCTTATATATTACAACCAGGGGTACTCCCTAGATGTAACATGGCATACTTAACCCCGAAGGGGTCTCATACAAGCCCTTAGAATATCATAACATAAGATAATAGGAAGTACGGAAAATTTAAAAACTTTTATCCCTACAATCGAAGTCATTTTCATAAAAGCAAGCAGAAGTCTTTACTACACTTTGTCTTAAACCATCTAATACAACTTTAGAATAAAACTCTTGGGACACAGCCCATACAATAGTTTCAACATGAAATAAAAGACATAAAGTAAATAGTGGGTGTTGTCCTCGAAGCTTTTAGGACTCACCAAAATCTTCAACTCATTGAAACTTCTAGAAACTTATCCCCCAAGAGTAGAACTCAATCTCCAAACCCTACATTTGATTACAATATAGGCAAAGTATGCGTTAGTACAAAATGTACTAAATATGTTAGCTAGCATAATCATAAGAGCATAAGACAAGGGTTAGTCAATATAAGACATAATCCATAATCATATGAAATACTTAATGAAACATCAATTCTAAGCCTAAGAGACAATATCATCATAATAAGCAAATTTTCCAACATAAGCATCATATAATCATTATTCAACTCTTTATTCATCTATACCATAATAGAACTACTCTCAAGTACCCTAAAAGCATACATGTGCAATGCATGAATAGCATCCCATAATACCACCCAAGCCAAGTATCCCTTTTTGGTCATCTTAATCATAGCCCACCCAATCCTAGTCATACTTACCCTCCTTTGGTCTCATTATTAGCTTACTTCATATAGACAAGGGAACTATCACCTTTAGTCAATCATATCTTTGAAGACAACTATATCAACAATCCATCAAACATACACCATAAGCATAAAACAATAGCATATTTATCTCATAGTTCACTATAACATAAAAGGAACACACCATAGGTACCTTCAAAGCATACTTGTGCAATGCATAAGTAAGATCCCATACTCTCACCCATACGAAGTAAAGCTTCTTAAGTACCCATAGTTCACAACTCATATTCTTATTTATACTACTACACTATTTGGTACATTAGCCTTAACCGACATAGACCATGTGATCTAATATGGAATCTGGTGTCTACCCCATACCGAAAAGGGGTTGCTCTACTTGTCGAGGGTAGAACTATACTCTTAGCTTGGGTGAAACCAATATCTAAGTAACCTATGTGGGCACATAGTTATCGGATAAGGAGATTGCTTCTAGAAACCTTCCCTATACTAGCGGAGGAGCTTCCATCTCATGAGACTTCTTTTAGAAACCCGTCGTCTACTAACGGAGGGGTTTCCATCTCATATTCATATCCACTCGGTGCTAGGCATTAAGTCCCATTGATTTCACATTAAGTCTTGACTTAAGTTCATACTTTTGGAAGAATGTCTTGACACGCAATCCAACATAACTCATACTATAGATCATTAGATCATGCGTGAGCAACTATCACCATCCATGACCTATTTATGATGGCTCTAGAGCCTTTGATTTAATAAGGTGAAACTAGTCTTCAAACATTAGAATCACTATAGGTAACAAACCTTTCACCTCCTATCATATTCATGCCTAAGTGTGTATATGGAATTAACCTTTTATCAACACTACAACTAGGTCATGAGCATATTTACTTTACTCTTAAAGTGTCTCTAAAGCATGTACTAAACTTCATACAACATGCACACTATCATGTCTTGCCCCTTTCTAAGGTCAAAACTCATATTAAATCACCATATCTAGAGTGATTACATTAAACATGGATATATTCATAATTCAAGTAGTTCAATCACTACAAGCCAAATCTCATACTTCACCTCCTTGAGGTTCAAAGCGTACTTTCAATCTTCACACTTAGGGTTTATGCACTAAACATGGATATCATCCTAACTAATGTCATTCTATCACTTTATGCATTCAACCATTCATGAGGTAAATTAGGTGGTAAGGTCTTATCATAACCATTCTATCTAATAGTCTACCATTATCTCATAAGCTTCACTCTTGGAGCCTTAACATACATAATTCATCATATTGGATTTGCCCTCAAAACCCTAGGACCATCACTATGTGAGAACCCCTTTCATGTTAAGTTCATACTCATGCCTAATATCATGTATAGAATACTACATTAGACAAGCATATCATCATGACTCAAGTAATTTTATCACCTCCTACCATTTATTATTCATAAGGTAAATTAGGTAGATAAGGGTCTTTCATCACACTTCTATTTATTAGCCTTCTATTCACATCTAGACTTTACTCTCAAAGCCTTAACACGTCTACTTCATCACATTGTGTTTACTATAAAATCCCTAGTGATAAACATTCATGAGTAAAAGACCTACACTCAAGCTTTACTTCATACTACCTTCATTCATACCTAGATTTCAAGGTATTTCAATCACATTCTTCATTACTAGGTGATTCTAGTTATAATTGATCATAAAGATTCAATTTCAACTTTACTAATCATGATCCTTCATATTCAATAAATTCTAATTCAATTAATGATTATATGTTCCTAACCTTGAACAATTATTACACATGACATTGATTTTGGAAGATCACCTATGAACCTTCAATTTCACCTCCAATGGCATAAACCCACAAAATATCACATTCATCAAATAGACTAGGGTTAACCATAAAAATCACATGAATTCATAATAATATCATAATTCTATGCTAATACAATTATAATTAGGTATTATCCACTAGATTGGAATCATACCTAAACCCTGCCCACAATGTCGGAAGAAACCCTAGCTAGTTGGCTTTTGACTTCACAATTGGGGGAAAACCTAGGGGGGGGGGTCTAAGGGTGGAAAAACCCATAGATGAATAAGCTAACATACCTTAATTCAAAGCCCTAATCAAGCTTGCATCAATGGAGAAAATCTTCCCCAACTTCTTTTCTTCTTCTTCTTCTTCTTCACTTCTAAAGAGAGAATTATTTAGAGAAAATTTGGGTTCTTTGAAGAATGGGTTAATTGATTTAGTTTAGGGGTCTATTAGGCTTATATAGGTGGTTTAATAACTAACTAACCGACCTCTCTTAACCCCTAACTAATTACTAATTAACCCCCAAACCCCTAACTAAAAAACTAAAACTTAAAAATTGCCCTCATTCACGAAACCCCGACCCACGGACTATGGGTGGATTCATAGATCGTACTGCACCTCCGTAGGTGCTGATCTTTGGCTAGAAATTTCATGCGAACTCAGGCCTTGACCCATGACCCCAACCCACGGGGCGTGGGTCCATCTACGGCCAGTAGGTGGCATCCGTAGGTGGCTGCAATTTGACAGCTTTTGGGGCTGTTTTGAGGTCCCCCTCAAAGACCCCTTGGGTGGTCCTTGAGGTGTCTTACCTTGAATCCCTAACCCTAAACCTAAAACCCTCATTCTAAGTACGGTAAGTCGTTTTACGAGCTTAACCCTCATTTCTAACTCTAACACTCTCATGCAAGACTCCAGAACTCTCTAGTTTAGCTCACTACTTACTTTAATAATGTGCACCTACTACTTTACACTTTTCCATTAACTTTAATAATATAATACAAAATAATACATATTTTATTTGTCTTTTTGGCCATGTATTATCTTCTTTTTATCTCTTTGTCTTTTTCTTCTTCTCTTTATTCGATTATTCCAGCTGGACATCTGGTATCACATTATCTTCTCCGTTGCATTTTGAACATATATGATCTGGATATTTGTGTTGGTAGATGATAAATTCATGATATACTAAGATATTTTTGGTAGTGTGGTAGGTGAGGAATTCATGACATTTTTGGTAGGTGCACCATCTTTGGTAGGTGAGGAATCCATTTTAAAGATTTTATTATAATATTCTTTTGCTAAGTATTTTAATCTTGATATCTCTTTAATATTATTTATGATATATTCTAGATATAACATATCTTGGGTTCTTAGGTACATATTTAAATTATTTTCCATTAATTGTTCTAATAGTTTTATATTTTCCATAGCTTCTGTCCAATATTGTAAATGAATATAGGATTGATGAATTATGATTAGAATTTCTTGAGATTGAAGAATATATTATGAATATTATGTTAATTTCTTGAGACTACCGCATAGATGATGATCATGAGATGTAGTACTTTGAGAGTAGGTCTTAGACTATGAATTGATGATTGTTGGTGTTGAAGTGTGCAAGGGATACTTCCCATAATGAATTGCTAAGAATGATTTTTTGAATGTGAAAGGTTTACTCACATGAATGATTCTAGGTTGAAAGGATTGCTCACCTAAAATGAATCTAGACTAAAAGATTATGTAATTGATGAGGCTAGAGGCGACTACCCTTGACCTCCATATGAGAAGGATATGAGATTATTTCCCATACTCCTTAGAATTGAACAAGAGGTGATTCCTCATGTTCCTAATATAATGAATGGACATGGAGGCGAGTATCCATGATCCTTATGAAATGATGTAGAAGGGAGTACCCGTGTCATGTGATGTGATTGTGGAGGTGAGTAGCCATGATCTTAAGGTAAGTAAGGCAAGAAGTGAATATCCATTAGGCTTTGTGATTTAGGAAAGGAGGAGAACCCCCATCTCTTTAAAAGTAAGTATGACTAGTGTGAATTATGTTATGAAGATGATTAGCTTGGAGTGTTGCTTGATATGCCTTCTATGATGTAAGAATGACTAGACGCGGGTGACCCAAGTCTTGAGTAAGGTTAAGTAGAGGTTGCTTATGAAGTATTCCAACTTTATTATAATGATGACTTATCTGCTTGATTATGCATATGGTTTATATTGACTAACCATGATGTTTATGTTGTTTATGATAGCTATCATATTTAGTACATGTTTATACTAACGCATACTTTTGTCTACATTTCTTATCAAAATTTAGGGTCTAATAACATTGATTCTCACACTCGTGGCTAGGTTCATAGTTTATCAAGGAGTAAAGATTTGGTGAGTCCTCACTGTAATCAAGGATGTGATCACCGTTTCCTTATGTTTTGTTCTTTCATGTTAGGACTATTGTATGGGATGTGTCCCAAGATTTATTCATGTTGTTTAGATGGTTTGAGAAAATTGTATTAGACTTCTGCTCGTTTTATAAAGACTTTCATTGTATTGAAATGTTTTAAATTTCCTCACCATTTTCTATTACTTTATGTTATGATATAATAAATGGCTTGTATAAGGCCTCTCTGGGTCTTGTATGCCTTGTTACATCTAGGGGATACCCTGGGTCGTGAAACTGAGAGGCGAAGGTAAGAGAATTCCTTACTCTTAAGAAGGAATCCATGAGTGTGCATGAGTACAGCCTCAAGTTCACTCAACTGTCCCATTATGCTCCGGAGATGAATGCTGATATAAGGAGCAGAATGTGCTTGTTTGTGTCTAGTTATCTCTTCTATCAAGAAAAGAGGGTAAGGCTGCGATGTTGAAAGGGGAAATAGACATAGCAAGCCTTATGATCCATGTGCAACAGGTTGAGGAAGATAAGCTGAGGGATAGAGAAGAGTTTCGAAACAAGAAGGCTAAGACAACATGAAATGAGTTTGGGCAATAGAAGAGTAATGTGAACCGGTCTTTCAACAAAAGCCAAATGGACCTGCTCCATCATGTGTTAGTGCACCCGCACCAAAGAACAGAGGTGATTTCAATAATCACAATTGTAAGAACTTCATAGATAGACCTGCATAATCTCTATATAGTGTGGCACAAGAAGGTAATTGGACTCTTGCATATGCTAAGTGTGGTAGGAACCACCGAGGAGCATGTCGTGATGGCTCTACTGGTTGCTTTAAGTATGGTCAGAATGGTCACTTCATGAGAGAGTGCCCTAAGAACAGGCAAGGGAATGGCAATGGGGGCAATAGAGCCCAATCTTCTTCAGTGGCTCCGCTAGACAGAGCTGCACCTAGAGGAGATACTTCAGGGACAGGCGGAGGAGAAAACCATCTGTATGCTATCACTAGTTGTCAAGAGCAAGAGAATTTACCAGAGATTTTCACTGGTATGATCAAAGTCTTTACTTTTGATGTTTATTCTTTACTTGATCCTGGTACAAGTCTATCTTTTGTGACTCCCTATAGTGCTATGAGGTTCAATATTATTCCCGAACAATTTCTTGAGCCCTTCTGTATTTCTACACCTATTGGTGAATCTATTCTAGCTGAAAGAGTTTATCATAATTGTACCATTTCTGTCAATCACAAGGACACCATGGCTAACTTCGTTGAGTTAGATATGCTGAAGTTTGATGTTATTCTAGGCATGGATTGGCTTCATGTTTGTTATGCCTCAATTGATTGTAGAACTCAAGTAGTTAAATTACAGTTTCCTAATGAGCCAATTTTGGAGTGGAGGAGTAGTTCAGCATTGCCTAAGGGTCATTTTATTTCGTACCTTGAGTCGAGAAATTTAGTTTCCAAGGGGTGCATCTATTACTTAGTCTGAGTTAACGACTCTAGTGTTGAGACACCACCTATTCAGTCAGTTTCAGTTGTGAGTGAGTTTTCAAAGGTCTTTCCAAATGATCTTCCTGAAGTCCCTTCTAAAAGATAAATAGACTTCGGTATAGATATTCTACCTAATACTCGTCTTATTTCTATTCTGCCATATAGAATGGCTTCAACTAAGTTTAAAGAGTTAAAAGAGCAGTTGAAAGACCTTCTTGATAAAGGTTTTATTCGACCAAGTGTCTCACCTTAGGGCTCTCCGGTCTTATTTATGAGGAAGAAGGAGGGTTCACTTAGGATGTGTATTGATTACCGCCAATTAAAAAAGGTTACCATAAAGAATAAGTATCCCCTTCGGAGGATTGATAATCTCTTCGATCAACTTCAGGGTGCCACCTGTTTTTCTAAGATAGACCTAAAATCAAGCTATCATTAGTTAAGAGTAAGAGAGAGTGATATTTCAAAGACAATATTCAGGACCCGTTATGGTCATTATGAGTTTCTAGTTATGTCTTTTGGCTTGACTAATGCTCATGCAGCGTTCATGGACCTTATGAACAGAGTGTTTAAGCCTTATCTTGATATGTTTGTTATAGTCTTCATTGATGACATTCTAATTTATTTGAGGAATGAGGAGGATCATGCTAGTCATCTCATAGTAGTTCTTCAAACTCTCAGAGATAAAGAGTTGTATGCCAAATTTTCTAAGTGTGATTTTTGGCTTGAGTCAGTGGCGTTCTTAGGCCATATTGTTTGTGGTGATGGGATTCGAGTTGACACTCCAAAGATTGGGGCAGTGTAGAACTGGCGTAGACCCACATCTCCATTGGATATTAGGAGTTTCTTGGGATTGGTTGGTTATTATAGGAGGTTTATCGAGGGGTTCTCATCTACTTCATCCCTTTTGACAAAGTTGAATCAGAAGACAACGAAGTTTCAATGGTCTGAAGCTTGGGAGAAGAGCTTTCAGAAATTGAAAACTAGGTTGACTACTGCCCAATGTTGACCTTACCAGAAGGTATGCAAGGTTTTGTTGTGTATTAATGTAAAATGGAATAGTTATAGCTTATGCCTTTCGACAACTTAAGATTCACGAGAGGAATTACCCAACCCATAATCTAGAGTTGGCTGCGATCGTGTTAGATTTGAAAATATGGCGTCACTATCTCTGTGGTGTTCATGTTGACGTGTTCAACGATCAAAGGATTCTTTAGTATGTATTCAGTCAGAAAGAACTTAATCTAAGACAGAGGAGGTGGTTGGAGTTACTCAAGGATTATGACATGAGTATTCTCTATCACCCAGGTAAGGCTAATGTTGTCGTTGATGCTTTGAGCAGGTAATCTATGGGAAGTATTTCCCATGTTGAGGAAGGAAAGAAAGAATTAGCCAAAGATTTGCACAGACTTGCACGATTAAGAGTCCGGTTAATGGATTCCAATGAAGGAGGAGTAGTGGTGATGAATGGGGCTGAATATTTGCTAGTGTTCAAAGTGAAAAAGAAACAAAACCGAGATCCTATTTTACTTGAATTGAAGTCAAATGTTCATAAGGAAAAAATGATGGCTTTTGAACAAGGGGGAGATGGTGTATTGAGGTATCAAGGTAGATTGTGTGTGCCAGGGGTGGATGAGCTCCAAGAAAGGATCATGGAAGAAGCTCATAGCTCCAGATACTCTATCCATTCGGGCTCCACAAAGATGTATCGTGACTTGAGAGAAGTCTATTGGTGGAGTAGTATGAAGAGGTGTATTGAAGAGTTCGTTGCTAAGTGCCCGAATTACCAACAAGTCAAGGTAGAGCACCAGAGGCCCGGTAGTATGGCTCAGAACATAGATCTTCCGAAATGGAAGTGGGAAATGATCAATATGGATTTCATTACCAGTTTACCGCGTTCTCGCAGGCAGCATGATTTGATTTGAGCAGCCCATTTCTTATCAACGATGACTACCTTTTCAGCAGAAGATTATGCCAAGTTATATATTCAACAGGTAGTCAGACATCATAGAGTTCCAGTGTCCATCATTTCAGATAGAGGTGTGTAATTCACCGCATAATTCTGGAACTCTTTCCAAAAAGATTTGGGTTAGAATGTATATTTGAGTAATGATTTCCATCCCCAGACTGATGGTCAAGCAGAGTGCACTATTTAGACTTTAGAGGATATGTTGACAGCGTGATCGATTTCAAGGGTAATTTGGAGGATCACTTGCCTCTCATTGAGTTTGCTTACAACAACAGTTATCACTCTAGCATTCAGATGGCTACTTATGAGGCACTTTATGGGAGAAAATGTAGATCTCCTATCGGATGGTTTGAGGTTGGTGAAGTTGGGTTGATAGGACCAGACTTGGTTCATCAAGCTATGGATAAAGTGAAGATCATTCAAGAAATCTTGAAAACAGGGCAGAGACGTCAGAAATGCTATATTGATGTTAGGAGAAGAGAATTGGAGTTTGATGTGGATGATTGGGTGTATTTTAAAGTTTCACCCATGAAGGGTGTTATGAGGTTTGGAAATAAGGGGAAGCTTAGTCCCCGGTATATTGGTCCTTACAAGATATCTAAGAGGACTGGCAATATAGCCTATGAATTAGAGCTACCGCCAGAGTTAGCAGCAGTCCATCCGGTATTCCACATTTCAATGTTGAAGAAGTTTATGGGCGATCCTTCACTTAATATACCTACTAAAAATATTGGTATTAAGTACATCCTATCTTATGAGGAGATTCATGTTGAGATACTTGATTATCAGGTTTGTAGGTAGAGAACCAAGGAGGTTGCATTAGTCAAAGTTTTATGGAGAAACCAGTTTGTTGACGAAGCTACTTGGGAGGCTGAGCAGTATATGAAGAAGAGACACCCACATAAATTTTCTTCTGGAGAAGCTTCAAACCAAGGTACTAATTCTTTTCTTGGTACTTTTTAAGTTGAAATGTTGAACTATGATTTATTGCTTGTGGGGTGTTTGAGTTGGGTGTAGATGTTTCCACCCTCATTTCTACTTAGAGTAATCTCATTCGCAGACGAATGTTCCCAATGGGGAGATATTGTAACACCTATGTCTTTGAAAGAGTTAAATTTAGAAAGAACTAATTTGGAAAGAGCCAAATTGAGAAATTTGAAAGTTATGCTTAAGTTGTGAGTTTTGGGACTACTATAAATGACAATAACTTTCAGTACATGATGAATTAGGTAACCATAAGATACCAAATGAAAGGTCTTTGAATCATCTTTCCAACGCCGCCAAGTTTGCTAAATTTCAATCGGATGTGGGAGATATGCATGTTTGAAGTCAGTCTGTCCAATTAAGGAAATATACCCGAATTAGTGAGGAGTATTTTGGTCTTTTCCTTACCCCTTCAACTTGAAGCATATTTAGTAATATTTTAGGGGTCTAAACTGATTTGGATCAGTTTTCAAAATCCTAAAACACACTTAGGGTTTTGAGAGGAGTTCAAGAAGAGGAAAAGAGGAGAAAAGGAATAACGATCAACGTTCTTGCGAATCGAGGATTTTTTTCGCCAAATTAAGATACGTAAGCTCTTATAGTGTTGGGTTCGTTCACACACACTCCAATCATGTGATTTTAAATCCCTAATTTCTTTCTTGAGTTTGAATGACTTGAGTTCTTGAAGAGTTTCTTGAAGTTTCATTCTTAAATCGTTAATGATGAGTTTTATGAGTTCTTGAGAAAAATGTTAGGAGTTTGATGGTTGTTTTTTAGTGGATTTTTGTCTACTTATGTTGGATATTCGAATCTAAGTGAGTTGGGAAGAAACCATTCCATTTTAGGCGAATGAGGGCCGAAAATTGAAGAAGAAAATTTGTCAGAATGTTATGGGGAGGGGCTGGGGTAACGAGCCCCTGATGCGTCAAGGGGGATGCAGTGGCGCGCCAGCAGTATGCCATATTCGAGTCTCTGAAGTTTAGGGGCAGGCGCTCCGCGCCAGCAGTGCGGCAGGGTCGCCTGCCCCCACTTTTTTTTTGTCGTTTGCTTCGTCTACATTCTTTTAAAGTGTACATTTACTCCTTTCTGATTCTAACTACTATAAACTACATCTAGACATCGAGAGATCCTTCATAACATGAATCATAACCCTTGAATTCATAATTCAAATTTAAGGTAGAGTTAAAAGTAAAGTCTTTAGAGTTTTTTCGACCTATTTTGAGAAGTCTTTTACAATCTTTTAAAACTTGTTTTAAGACTTCAGTACTTGAGTTTGAGGATGAAGAGAACTGAGTTTCATTTTTCAAAATGAATATATGGGAACTAAGTATTCCCAAGAGTAAATATTTTTACATTTAAAATGAGAGGAAACATCGATTTCCAAATGAGTTCATAAGGAGTTTTCGATTATAATCTCTTATAAGAGAACCTTTTGAGTAATAATATCAAAGCTGTAGGATGAGAAAATGTTTTCAAAAATATGATTTGAGTTATATTTTGGGAGTAGTATTGAGCACCGATATGTAAATGAGTTCATACAACTCAAAGTCCTCATAAACTATGTAGCCAACATGGGTACAAAGGGTCATACTTTTTAGATGATACCTTATTGCTTTTAAGCATAGCTTAGTGGATCCACTTAGTTGAGGATGTCTTATACTCAGCAAGGTATAGGATAGTTCTGGCAGCGTGGGCGAGACATTGTATCATCACATAGCTCATAGGGATGGTTGTCGGTTAAAGAATCTCTCAAATTGAGCTATTTTGTATCTTTACATAAAAAATGAATTATTATTGTATTTTATAAATACATTTAATTATTATATAATGTTTTAAATGCATATATAAACTGCATCTTTATTGTTGTTTTTACACTGTATTGAGTTGAATATCCCTAAGTTGAGGTTGAGTTTAGTAGAGTTGAGGTGAGTATGTTTCCTTCTTTCCAAATTCAAGATTTTATGTTATGTTCACTATTCCCCTTACATGCTCGTACATTCAATGTACTGATTTCATTTGGCATGCATTATTTTATGATGCAGATACAGAAGAGCATTTCATTGATACCACTTGCAGTCCCAAAGTTGTTTGGTGAGTGTAACATCTCGCAATTTAAATTAACTAGGAAGAAGCTAATAATTGGAAATGGTCATTTTTGGAAAGAATGAAAATCTGGAAATTTGTTTAAGTTAGAAAAATTGAGTTTTGGTCAACTTCAAACGGCTATAACTCCTAGCTCATGATGAGTTAGGTGTACTTCCAGATACGGTTGGAAATCTCTTGGAATGATCTTTCCAACGCCGCTGAATTTGCGCGATTCTGAGTTTGTATGAGTAAGTTATGCCATTTGGAAGTTGGGTTGTTGGATTAAAGAAAGTCTAATTCGGATTTTGGAAGGGTAATTTTGTCTTTTCCTTGCATAATTATTCTAATTCATTTTTAGGAGTTTAATTGGGGTAAATTCAGATTTTAGACAGTTTTAGAAAAGTGAATTTCACGTTAGGGCTTTGAGAAAAGGAGAAAGGAGAAGGACGTTCAAGATTCTTCGATTTCGTTGAGGTTAGCTTGTGGATTTCATGGGGGGTGATCCCTACAAGTTATGTGAGATCACATAGCATTGGGTTAGTTCGCCCATGCGCCAACCATGAATCAATTCAGCGAATTTAAGTCTTTAAAGTTTAGAAATTGAGTTCTTGATGAACATTGTTGAAAGTTTCGTGGAATTCTTATAGGTTGTGTTGTTGAAGTTTCTTCATGATTTGATTCATGTTTCCAGATGAAATTTCAAGTTGAATCTATTGTATATTAAGGGTATTATTGATTCTAAGTGTTTGGGGAAAGAACCAAGTGAAATTAGAGAGCTTAGAGTTGAAAAACGAAGAGGAAAGTTCAGAGTTTTCTGGGGAGGGGCCTGGGGTGTCGCGCCACCCAGAGCACCACAAAAGTTCCTTTGAACTTTGGGCTCTGGCGCGCCGCACCAGCTTGAGAGCCACAGAAATCTCTCTGAACTTTGAAGGCTAGCGCCCCGAGCCTCTCAGATCTCCCCATTTCTTCCCCACCTTTTAACACTTATTCCTTAGCAATGTACCTGTGTTACATCTAAACATCATGAAATCATCCATAAACATGAGATCATGAATCTTGAATCCATAATCCAATTCAAGGAAAGTTAGGATCAAAGTCAAGAGAAGTTAAGAGTCAAGTCTAGAAGTTAAGAAGCAAGCCAAAGCAAAGTTTTCAAAAGTCTTTAACGACTGTTTTAACTTTATTTTAAGACTTAAGTTTCAAGTTAAGCAAAGAGCAAAGAGTTGAGTTCATTTACTCAAAAAGTTATAAGGGAACAAAGTATTCCCAAGAGTTTAAAAATGTTTCCACATTTGAGCAAGAAAAGGGAACATCGATTCCAAGAGAGCTTTTAAGCTAAATTTTGAGTAATTCTCTCAAACCAAAGAAAGAAGTTTGTTTTAAAAACATATGAGCTAAGTATATTTGGGGAGTAGTATTGAGCACCGATATGGGGATACAAGTTCATATTAACTCAAGTCTTTATAAACCATGTAGACATCACGGGTAGTAAAGGATCATACTTTTTAGATGACTTATTAAGATGTTTTTAGCATAGACCAGTGAATCCACTAAGTTTAGCGTTCTATATGACGGCAAAGTATATGACAGTTCTGGCAGCGTGGGAAAGTAGTTGTATCACCACTTTAGCTCATAGTGGTGGTTGTCGATTATAGAAATTTCCACAGAAACTATATTACTTTATTATATGAGTAAAGTTGAGTTTGTTATTGCATTTTCTTTAACAAACTAAGTTGCTTTTACTGTTTACAACGCTTTTAATATATTGCATGTGTTTCATTGCTTTATTTTGAGTTAAGTATTCATGAGTTGAGAAGAGCCAAGGTAAGTGTTTCTTTCAGATTCCTTTTAAGCTTAAGTTGTGTTTAGCATTCCAACTCGCATACTCGTACATTCAATGTATTTATGCCAGTTAGCCTGCATCGACTTATGATGCAGACGCAGGTAACCAGGATCAGCATCCATTGCCTCGTTGATCAGAATCAGCACTCAGAGTCAGTTGGTGAGCCTCATTGCTTCCGGAAGACTCCTTTTTACATTGCTTTTCTAGTTATCAGTTGTTAGGATGATCAGGGGTCCTGTCCCGAAATATCTTCTTATTTTACAGGCTTCATAGGCAGTTAGTAGTTCAGTTGTCTTTAGTTTATCTTTCAGATGTTGTTTAAAGACTTCAGTTGCCGTTTTGGCCAAGTGTTATATCTCTTTAAAGTTATGTTTTGAGATTATATTGTTAAGTAAACTCTTCCGCTGAGTTAAGTAAGCCAGACCAAGGGTTTGCTTGGGGCCAGCAATGGTTCTTGAGTGCCAGCCGCATCCAGGGTGTAGGCTCGGGACGTGACAATCTTCGTATCAGAGCACAAAGTTCAAGAGTCCTAGGGAATCTATGAAGTTATGTCTATAGAGTCCTAGTTATCGGTGTGAAGAGCACCACATCTATAATTAAGAGGCTGCAACATTTAGGAATTTCTTCACTTCTTTCATATTCACTTTGTGCGATAGAGTGTATCTCTAAAAAAGTCTCTTTCTAACTTGTGCTTATGCGTAACTGATTTTGAGCTGGCCTATGGTCGAGAATGCCTTCATGAGGCATTTCTTTTCCCGTAAGCTAAGAGACGGTGGTCGACATGAGAAGTAGGAGGAGTTTATTTGTCGTTGGGTTGACTCGTCTGTCAAGTAAGGAAAGTAAGGCAGCCATGTAAATATGTTACATGGGCATAGCAAGGCTGATGATCCATGTGCAATAAGTTGAGGAGGACAAGTTGAGGGATAGAGAAGGGTTTAAGAATAAGAGGGCTAACGCATTAGGGAATGAATCTAGGCAGCAAAAGAGTAATGTGAATCGGTCTTCTTTCCAACATAAACAGAAAGGACCTACTCCATCATCTGCTAGTGCACCTGCACCAAGGAACAAATGTGAGTACAATAGTCAGAATTCTCAGAACTTCAGAGCTAGACCTGCACATTCTCAAGGTAGTAAGGCACAAGGGGGTACTAAGACTCCTGCATGTGGTATGTGTGGTAGGAGCCACTCAGGGATGTGTCCTGTTGACTCCACTAGTTGCTTTCAAATGTGGCCAGAACGGTCATTTTATGAGAGAGTGTCCTAAGAGCAGACAGAGTAATGTGGGGGCAATAGAGCCCAGTCTTCTTTAGTTGCTCCACCAGATAGAGCTGCATCTTCATGAGCTACTTCAAGGGTAGGCATAGAAGGAAACCATTTTTATGCTATCGCTAGTCGCCGAGAGAAAGAAGATTCGCCAGATGTTGTCACTGGTATGATCCAAATCTTCAATTTTGATGTTCTTCCGGAACAACTTCTTGAGCCCTTCAGTGTTTCTACACCTGATGTTGAGTTTATTCTAGCAGAAAGAGTCTATCGTGATTGTTTCGTTTCCGTCAATCACAAGAGTACCAAGGCTAATTTAGTTGAGTTATACATGGTAGATTTTGATGTCATTCTATGTATGGACTGGCTTCATGCCTGTTATGCATCAATAGATTAGAGATTTCGAGTAGTCAAGTTCTAGTTTCCAGTGAACCATTTATAGAGTTGAAAAGTAGTTCAGCAGTGCCTAAGGGTCGTTTCATTTCATACCTTAAGGAAAGAAAGTTAGTTTCCAAGGGGTGTGTCTATCACTTAGTCTGAGTTAATGACTCTAGTATTGAGATACCTCATATTCAGTCAGTTCCAGTAGTAAAAGAGTTTCCAAAAGTCTTTTTTGATGATCTACCCGGAGTCCCTCCTGAGAGAGAGATAGATTTCGGTATAGATATTCTTCCAGATACTCATCCTATCTCTATTTCCCCATATAGAATGGCACCAGCAGAGTTGAAAGAGCTTACAGAGTAGTTAAAAGATGATCTCCTAGATAAGGACTTTATTCGACTAAGTGTCTCACCTTGGGGCGCTCCGGTCTTGTTTGTGAGAAAGAAAGATGGTTCCCTTAGGATGTGTATAGATTACCACCAATTAAACAAGGTTACCATCAAGAATAAGTACCCTCTTCCGAGATTTGATGATCTTTTTGACCAGCTTCAGGGTGCTTCTTATTTTTCAAAGATAGATGTCAGAGCTGGCTACCATCAGTTAAGGGTAAGGGAATGTGATATTCCAAAGACAGCTTTCAGAACCCGTTATGGTCATTATGAGTTTTTGGTCATGTCCTTTGGTTTGACCAATGCGCCTGCAGCATTCATGGATCTTATGAATAGAGCATTCAAACCTTATTTAGATATGTTTGTTATCGTCTTCATTGATGACATACTAATTTATTCAAGGAATGAAGAATATCATGCTAGTCACCTCAGAATAGTTCTTCAGAGTTTGAAAGATAAGGAACTATATGCTAAGTTCTCTAAATGTGAGTTTTGGCTTGAGTCTGTGGCCCACTTGGGCCACATAGTTTCTGGTGATGGAATTAGAGTTGATGCCCAAAAGATAGAGGCAGTTCAGAGTTAGCCTAGACCCACATCTCCAATTGATATTAGGAGTTTTTTATGTTTGGCTGGCTATTATAGAAGGTTCGTAGAGGAGTTCTCATCTATTTCATCCCCTTTGACCAAGTTGACTCAGAAAATAGTGAAGTTTCAATGGTCTGAAGCTTGTGAGAAAAGCTTTCATGAATTGAAAAAAAGGTTGACTACTGCCCCAGTTTTGACCTTACTGAAAGGTACTCAAGGTTTTGTGGTGTATTGTGATGCTTATAGAGTTGGTTTGGGTTGTGTCTTAATGCAGAATGGCAAAGTTATAGCTTATGCCTCCAGACAGTTGAAAGTTCATGAGAAGAACTACCCAACCCATGACTTAGAGTTGGTTGCGGTAGTATTTGCTTTGAAGATATGGCGTCATTATTTGTATGGTGTGCATGTTGATGTATTCACTGATCACAAGAGTCTTTCGTATGTATTTACTCAGAAAGAGCTTAATCTCAGACAAAAAAGGTGGTTAGAATTACTAAAGGAATATGACATGAGTATTCTTTATCACCCAGATAAGGCTAATGTTGTTGATGATGCCTTGAGCAGGTTGTCTATGGGTAGTACTGCCCATGTTGAGGAGGAAAAGAGAGAGTTAGAGAAAGATGTGTGTAGACTTGCACGCTTAGGAGTCCAACTAATGGATTCCACAGAAGGAGGAATAGTGGTGATGAATAGGGTTGAATCTTCATTAGTGTCAGAAGTAAAAGAAAAGCAAGACCAAGATCCCATTTTGCTTGAATTGAAGGCAAATGTTCATAAGCAAAAAGTATTAGCTTTTGAACAAGGGCGAGATGGTGTACTAAGATATCAATGTAGATTGTGTGTACCAATGGTGGATGGACTCCAAGATAGGATCATAGAGGAGGCTCATAGTTCCAGATATTCCTTTCATCTGGGTTCCACTAAGAGGTATCGTGATTTGGGAGATGTGTATTTGTGGAATAGTATGAAGAAGGGCATTGCAAAATTTGTTGCTAAGTTCCCAAATTGCCAACAAGTTAAAGTAGAGCACCAAAGGCCCGGTGGTGTGGCTCAAAATATAGAACTTCTGGAACAGATGTGGGAGGTGATTAATATGGATTTCATCACAGGTTTACCAAGGTCTCGCAGGCAGCATGATTCTATTTTGGTGATTATCGACAGAATGACAAAAATCAGCCCACTTTTTACCTGTAAAAACTACTCATTCGGCAGAAGATTATGTGAAGTTGTATCTTAAGAGGTGGTAAGACTTCATGGGGTTCCGGTCTTCATTATTTCAGACAGATGTGCACAATTTACTGCACATTTTTGGAAGTCATTCCAAAAAGGCTTGGGTTCAAAGTGAATTTAAGTACTGCCTTTCATCCTTAGATAGATGGGCAAGCAGAGCGAACTATTCAGACCTTAGAAGATATATTGAGGGCTTGTGTGATTGATTTCAAAGGGAATTGGGATGATCACCTATCTCTCATTGAGTTTGCTTACAACAATAGTTACCACTCTAGCATCCAAATGGCTCCTTATGAAGCTCTCTATGGGAGAAGATGCAGATCTCCTATTGGATGATTTGAAGTTGGTGAAGCAGGGTTGATAGGAACAGATTTAGTTCATCAAGCTATGGAGAAGGTGAAAGTGATTCAAGAGAGGTTGAAAACGACACAGAGTCATCAAAAATCCTACACTGATGTTAGTAGAAGGGAGTTAGAGTTTGAAGTAGATGATTGGGTATATCTAAAAGTCTTACCCATGAAGGGTGTTATGAGGTTTGGTAAGAAGGGGAAACTTAGTCCCCGATAAATTGAACCTTATCGAATATCTAAGAGGATTGGTAATGTAGCTTATGAGTTGGAGCTACCACAAGAGTTAGCCGCGGTTCATCCGGTGTTTCACATCTCCAAGTTGAAGAAGTGCATGGGTGATCCTTCATTGATCATACCAACTGAAAATATTGGGATCAAGGATAGCTTATCTTATGAGGAGATTCCTGTTCAGATTCTAGATCGCCAAGTTCGCAAGTTGAGAACAAAAGAGGTAGCATCAGCCAAAGTACTTTAGAGGAACCAATTTGTTGAAGAAGCCACTTGGGAAGCTGAAGAGGATATGAAGAAGAGATATCCACATCTCTTTGAGTCCGAAGAAAATGTAGACCAAAGTACTAATTCTCTTCTTAGTACTCTTTAAATTATGAGTGAGCATGTTGTTTGTTTGCAATTGCTTGTTGGGTGTTTGAACTTGATGTAACACCCTTAGCCTAGTAAGAGTAATCTCATTCGAGGACGAATGTTCCTAAGATGGAGATATTCTAAAATCTCGCAATTTAAAATAACTAGGAAGAAGCTAATAATTGGAAATAGTCATTTTTGGAAAGAATGAAAATTTGGAAATTTGTTTAAGTTAGGAAAAATTGAGTTTTAGTCAACTCCAAATGGATATAAATCCTAGATCAGGATGATTTAAGTGTACTTCCATATATGGTTGGAAATATCTTGGAATGATCATTCCAACGCCACTGAGTTTGCACGATTCCGAGTTCGTATGAGTAAGTTATGCCCTTTGGAAGTTGAGTTGTTGGATTAAGAAAAGTCTAATCCGGATTTTTGAAGGGTAATTTAGTCTTTTCCTTACCTAATTATTCTAATTCATTTTAGGAGTTTAATTGGGGTAAATTCAGATTTTAGTCAGTTTTAGAAAAGTGAATTTCACGCTAGGGCTCGGAGAAGAGGAGAATAGAGGAGAAAGGAGAAGGACGTTTAAGATTCATCGATTTCGTTGAGGTTAGCTTGTGGATTTTGTCGGGGGTGATCCCTACAAGGTATGTGAAATCACATAGTGTTGGGTTAGTTCGCCCATGTGCCAACCATGATTCAATTCAGCGAATTTAATTCTTTGAAGTTTAGAAATTGAGTTCTTGATTAACATTGTTGAAAATTTTGTTGAATTCTTGTGGGTTGTGTTGTTGAAGTTTCTTGATGATTTGATTCATGTTTCTGGGTGAAATTTTGATTTGAACCTATTGTATATTGAGGGTATTAATGATTCTAAGTGTTTGGGGAAAGAACCAAGTGAAACTAAAGGGTTTAGAGTTGAAAAACGAAGAGGAAAGTTCGGAGTTTTCTGGGGAGGGTGCTAGGCAACCGCGCCTCCCAGAGCACCACAAAAGTTCCTCTGAACTTTGAGCTCTGGCCCACCACGCCAGCCAGAGCGCCAAAGCAAGCTCTCTGAACTTTGAGGGCTAGCGCCCCGCGCCTCTCAGACCACCAGGGACTCCAGTTCTCCCCATTTCTTCCCCACCTTTTCATACTTGTTCCTTAGTAATGTACCTATGTTTTCTAGTTGATTCCAACACTCAAAGGTATATCTAAACATCATGAAATCATCCATAAACATGAGATCATGAATCTTGAAACCATAATCCAATTAAAGGAAAGTTAGGATCAAAGTCAAAAGAAGTTAAGACTCAAGTCTTGAAGTTAAGAATCAAGTCAAAGTAAAGTTTATAAAGTTTTCAAAAGTCTTTAACGAATGTTTTAACTTTGTTTAAAGACTTAAGTTTCATGTTAAGCAAAGAGCAAAGAGTTGAGTTTATTTTCTCAAAAAGTTATAAGGGACCTAAGTATTCCCAAGAGTTTAAAAAAAATTTCACATTTAAGCAAGAAAAGGGAACATCGATTCCAAGAGATCTTTTATGCTAAGTTTTGAGTAATTATCTCAAACCAAAGAAAGAAGTTTATTTTAGAAATATATGAGCTAAGAATATTTTGGGAGTAGTATTGAGCACCGATAAGGGGATGCGAGTTCATATTAACTCAAGTATTCATAAACCATGTAGCCATCATGGGTAGTAAAGGATCATACTTTTTAGATGACTCATTAAGATGTTTTTAGCATAGACTAGTGAATCCACTAAGTTAAGCGTTCTATATGACGGCAAAGTATAGGACAGTTCTGGTAGCGTGGGCAAGATGTTGTATCACCACTTAGGCTCATAGTGGTGGTTGTCGGTTAGAGAATCTTCCACAGAAACTATATTACTTTATTATATGAGTAAAGTTGAGTTTGTTATTGCATTTTATTTAATGAATTAAGTTGCTTTTACTGTTTTACAAAGCTTTTCATATATTGCATGTGTTTCATTGCTTTATTTTGAGTTAAGTATTCATCAGTTGAGAAGAGCCAAGGTAAGTGTTTCTTTCAGATTCCTTTCAAGCTTAAGCTGTGTTTAGCGTTCCAACTCGCATACTCGTACATTCAATGTACTTCTGCCAGTTTGCTTGCATCGTCTTATGATGCAGACGTAGGTAACCAGGATAAGCATCCAGTGCCTCGTTGATCAGGCTCAGCACTTAGAGTCAGTTGGTGAGCCTCCTTGCTTTTGAAGGGCTCCTTTTTACATGGATTTTCTAGTTATTAGTTGTTAGGATGATCAGGGGTCCTGTCCCGATATCCCTCCTTGTTTTAGAGGCTTCATAGACAGTTAGTAGTTCAGTTGTCTTTACTCTATCATTTAGATGTTGTTTAAAGACTTCAGTTGCCATTTTGGCTAAGTGTTATATCTCTTTAAAGGTATGTTTTGAGATTATCTTGTTAAGTTAAGTCTTCGGCTGAGTTAAGTAAGCTAGGCCAAGGGTTTTCTTGGGGCTAGCAATGTTTCTCGAGTGCCAGCCACTTCCGGGGTGTAGTCTCAGGGAGTGACAGTGAGCCTCCTTGCTTCCGGAGGATCCATTATTTCACTTTTCTTAGGATGATTGGGGGTCTTGTCCCGACATCCCTCATAGTATTAGAGGCTTCATAGATAGACAGTAGTATTTGAGGAGTCTTTGTTTCATTCTCTTGTTAATGTTTTAAAGACTGTGTGTTGAACACTTATGTTCATTTGAGTATTTTGAGTTTACTACTTTATTTGTGAGTTGAGTTGTTTGTGTTATTCTATTTCACTTGAGTAAGTCTTCCGGTGAGAGTTGAGCCAGGCCAAAGGTTTGCTTGGGGCCAGAAATAGTTCTAGAGTGTCAGTCGCATCCAGGGTGTAGGCTCAGGGGGTGGCACAAATGGACTAATTTCTGGATTGAGCTTTGTTCTATGCTAGGCTTTATTTTAAGTAGACTAGTCATCCAAGTGGACAACTTGGGCTGGAGCAGTTAGTAACCATTTACCATCGAGTGGCTAACTACATTCACTAGGGTACCCCGATAAATAATTTGGATAATGAACGATTGTGACCCACATAATCATCCAACTTTTAAATAAGAAAGTGTTGATTGGCGAAATAAATGTTATGCATGCAATGACAGTTTAATATTCCAAATTAAAGACATAAAGAATAATCAACAAAATAATTACTAATTATTACATACCAAATAGTTACTCAAACAATCAATCAATTTCAATGGTTAGAACATGATTAAATTCCCTAGCAGAGTTGCAATTGTTGTTTTCAATGTTCTCAAAAGAAATATAAGACTTTCCACAGAATTCTATATGCACCTATGAGATCTAGTATGGAATTTTGCTTACTCACCTTAAATTCAATATATGTTTCCCTCCCTTTCCTGTTAGGATTGGAAATCCTGTACTTTACATATCTATACGATTGAGTCCTTGGGTTTCCGAAATAGTGTAAAAAGAAGTGCTTCGAATCATTGATATTTTACTCGGACATGTTCTAAAAAATTTGAGGTATATCTAATTGTTTGTTGCCACGAACAAAGTCAGGGAAACCCTCTGAAATTGTTTCAATATTGAACCTTGGACATATAAGAGTTCTGAATCGAATCTCTTTAGAAAGAAGTTCTTTTGTCTCATGGTAGCCTGCTGTAGTCCCCTTACGAAACTTTTGTTATTGGGTTAGCCATACACTTCACATGTTTCTAACGATTCACATGGCATCATCAAATGATACAAGTCTTGGATAAAAATCTACAACACACTAGAATGCCCATTGTTGATGATCCTTTACTCCGACAGCATCTAGGGTTCCTCGAGCAATGTGATATCTCACACCAGGTAAATCCTTAGCCCTTCCCCCTCTTAATAAGACTACAGAATGTTCTTGCGAATTATGGTCATTATCGGATATAGAAGAAGTGATTTCAAATCCAGAGGTTAATCGTACTCTGGCAACTTTACGTATGGCAGAGTTTGGTTTTTTTGGGGTGATAGTGGAAAAGTTGACAGATAAGTCACCCTTACTGCCACTCTACCGAACTGTACATGAGATTTTCACCTCATATAGCTCCTCGTTCAATTCTTTCAAATTTATTGGATCCTTTTCCGCGTTCAAGAATCCCCCCACCCTTCTTCCACTCCACCCTGAAGAGTAACTAGGTCCAATTTAGTCACGTTTTCATGTTCCAATTGAACACTGTCCATTTTTTATTATTCTCAAAGGATAGGATTATTCTATTTACCAAACATATGCGGATCCAATAACGATCTGATATATAAGAAGAACAAAAGATCTTTCTTGATCAATCCCTTTGCCCCCTCATTCTTCAAGAATAAGGAAGATCATTTTCAAGTTTGAATTTGTTCATTTGGAATCTGGGTTCTTCTACTTCATATTTATTTAATATGAATATATTTTTTATCAAAGGTATATCTTTTTTATCAGAGGTTGAATCGATCATCAGAATAGGAATTAGGCCAAAAATTAGGATACATTCTGGGAAAATCAAACTTCCATCGAAGAGAAGCAAATGAAAGGCTTTCGTAAAAATTCTCGTAGAATCTAGAATGAAGTGTTAATTCTGTACATGCCAGATCATGAATTAGTAAGTGCTTCCAATTTCCAAAAAAAAAACCAATTGTGTCGAACTTTCCATTTTTGAAATAGTCACGGAATCTCCATGAATAGGATCAAACCTTATTCCATGGTATATACATGATGTTCCTCTTTAAGAAAGTCCCCAAGAGGGATTAGTTGATCCATGATTTATGTTTCATCTTTCATTTCCTTTTCGTTTGTTTTGAGAATTATATCGATCAATTCCGATTCTTTCTTTTTCTCTTGATTCTTTTCCGATCGATATGTATAGATCATGTTCATGGATTAACGAAAATGTGTCAAAGATCTGTTTTCCTATGCCATTGTATGAGTCTCTTCACTTTTGCGAATGGCATCGCCACTCCCTTTGGTAGCATCCACTAATTCGAAAGTTAATTTGAAAGCCATATTTCGACCCGGACGTTTTTGGGATGCCGCTAATAACCAACGAATGGCAAGTAATTTTCCTTGAGTAGATCTTGTTTTAATGGGAAATTGATTAGTCAATCCACCTACACGTCTTGCTTTTACTGTTATATCGGGAGTTACTCCACATATTGCTTGAGTAAAATGGATAGTGGACTTGTTTCTGTCTTTTGTTGAATCTATTTCACGGCTTGATAGATAATTTGATAATAATTACTGATTATTACATAACAAATAGGTAGTCAAATAATCAATCAAGTCTAATGGTTAGAACCTGATTAAATTCTCTAGCAGAGTCACAGTTGTTGTTTTCAATGTTCTTAAAAGAAATATAAGACTTTTTTATTTTAAAAAATCAATTTAGCTTAATTTTTAAAGGAAAACCAATTTTATATAAGAGTTGTCACATAAAATTTTCAAAAGACTTAAACAAACTAAATAATTTGAAAAATACCAAAGGGGTTCGGGGCTCTTATGTACACTTCAAGAAGGGTTTTAAGGCACATGAAGTGTCCACAAACGTGCTGTTAACCTGCGACTTGACTAAATGTTTGACTTTTGACTAACTTTACAGAAAAAAACTTAAGGTGACAAAGATATTTAAAAATTAATCATTTAAAAAGGAATAAACTTTAAATCACTTAAAATAAATTAAGAGTGATTAAGACTTGATAAAATATAATTAAGCAAAGAAAAACTCTTGAATTATTCTAAATGAAATAATAACTTTGAATCAATTTTTAAACACAAAGAATTTGAACCAAAATATTTGAACAAATAAAGACCAGAGTTTATAAAAAAATATTTAAACAAATGAACCCACACAAAAGAAATTAGTTCTTCTTTAGGGAATTTAATTAAGTCAAAATAGAGTTAAAGTTAGTCAAGACAAATTACGATCAAATAATCGCAATAATGAAAGAAATAATGAGAGAAATAAGGGTAAACTACATAAATCCCACTACTTTAGATCCTAATTACTAGGAATCTCTTTAGTTTTTAATAATACTTTCTATACCACTTTCGGCTACCAGATACATGTACCATAAGCCGCTAGATACGTGTATCTTGCAAATTTAAAAGGATGAGATACATGATTTCAATGATTTGAATTAAATTCTGTAACTTAATTCCTTAATTAACGGAGTAAATGATGAGGTATTAACAAACAAAACAGATTTAGTGGATCTTTTTGTATCAACTATTATCAGTTTTAATATGATATCTAAATCATAAACATTAGTAATTCTGAAATTGTAAACTTCGTCTTATTTTTTGTTTTACTCTCAATATCACAGTATTATCAATTTTAATATGGAATCTAATCTTGTTGTGTGTTACTAGCTACATAGTACTAGCCATGTTCTGTCTGCATTTAAAGTTCAAGAAAAAACCCATCCATCTAGTCACCAACTATGAAGGAAATTCCAACTTAAGATACTCAAATCTAATTCTAATCTTTGTTGGAAAATAAATTATTTAACCCTTAATAGTAATTTGGTGTTAAGGTATTCGGGTTCATGAATCTCTAAAATCGAATAAGAAAATTATAGAAGGAAACAAGTTACACCCTTTAATTCAAAGTAATAAATTGTGTATCTCCACTTTTAAAACCGATGGATAGATGTATCTCGCGAGTAATGATACATGCATCTCAATGATGAAATATTCAAAACTTTAAGATACAAAGGAAGGAATTGATGAAGAAGATGAAGTTTACAATAGTCAGATACATGAAAGTAGTGAAAATCACAGTATTGTTGAGGCATTCCGGTTGATGGATCTCTGAAATCGAATACGAAAATTATAGAAGGAAATAAGTTACACCCTTTAGCTCAAAGTAACAAATTGCATATCTCGACTTTAAATTGTGTATCTAGACTTTTAAAACCAATGAATACATGTATCTCGCAAGTAATGATACATGTATTTCAATGACGAAACATTTGAAACTTTAAGATACAAAGGAAAAAATTGGTGAAGAATATGAAGTTTACATTACTCAAATACATGAAAATGGTAAAAATCGAGATACATTAGAATATGAGCGAAAAATTGAACAAAATGTAAATGACTATCTTGGAAAGAGCGAGTATGGTAAGTCCTAAAACAGTATCATTTGACATTCATTGTCGCTACCATAGTTCTCAATATCTGAGAATGATGGCCTCTCAGCAGGATCAGGACCCCAACAACTCTCCATTAGCGTTTTCCATTTGGGATCACACCATGGTGATTATCAATAAGTAGTTATGAATGTGTGAAGTATATGTGGGTGGGGGTTAGATACATACGGGTAAATGGGATTGGGATGGGAAACAATAGGGTGATCTAATAGAAACAAAATTTTGATTTATTAGTGTCCCATTAATCAAGGAGATTAGACTTTAAGATAATTATTTATTTCCATGTTTAAGAGATTTGTGTATCTAATTTAACTTTTTAAAATATATGGTATAATTATTAAAAAGTGGTATTAAATGTAAAAGAATTAAACTAGAGACAAAATATGTATATATGGTAATGAAGTATGTCTTGTTAAGTAGTTTTTCCGAGAAATAATGAACTTGGGCCACCTTAGCCCAAATTTCCTACTGTAAAAATTATTGGACTTGAAGGACCAAATTTGTTGCTGAAGATCTGTGGGTTTTTGGCCCATTTTTGCCTGTATATCTACTGTATACAGTTTTTCGTATACATATGTATATCGCTGCATGTGTTGTATATCACTATCTAAAACCTGTATATTGTATGTATACTAATGTATAAATTCAATTTTTGGGCTACTGAGACATGTAAGTTAATTTTCAGCCTTGTATTCGCTACGTTTCGACCTATATATCATGTATACAATATATGTATACCACTGTATATCAGCCTTTTTCCTACAGGTTTTGCTTATATTTGCCTTGTATTTTTAGTTTCCCAACAACTTGAACAAGATGGGAGACACCATAGCCTCGTCCATCTTGATATGGCTTATAACATGCCCCAAGAAGTCTACCTCCTCCATAACAAACGAGCACTTCTATTTCTTGAAGAAATTCAACTTTCTTGGAGCAGCAGAACAGAGACAAAATGAGCAGGGGAATAGCGACTTCACCACGAATGAAACTCCAACTAGCTTCAGTGAGCAGAGAACGAGAAAGAAAACCTAAAAATCTAGACTCCTAGTCCATGTAGTATCTCTTTATACTATTTTGTATGTATTTCTAGGTATGTATATGTTATGTATTTGTATGTAAGCTCTCTTATCCTTTCTTTTGTTTGTTCTTCCAACCATTTTAAGCTATTCTTTTTTTATATCAGTTAACCCCCAACAATGACTAAAAGAGATGAATATATAGAAGAAGATTTAGGGCTGGAAATTGGGGGGGAAACTGGTGAGGGATTAAGCGAATTCGAAATTTGAAATCTCCAAGAGGTAAGGTTTAGGTCATCGGATTTTTGTACAAATTTGAATGTGGAGGAAGGATGAAGAGGCAACATGATTTCGACACCTAGCAATTCGAGAATCTTGTTTATATGACAGGATAAGAGAGAAGGAGAGAGACACGACTGACTCACGAATGGGCTCACTAGGATTTCAGTTCGTTGGCTGAGCTTCTGGGTTGCTGCATTGGCTGGACTAAGGAAGACGAAGATGCAAGGGTCGAGTACTGTTGTACGTATTGTTGTAATATATTGTTGTGTCTTATGGAATTGCAAAGTGTGGAAGAATTGGGCTTGCTGGAAAAAAAAATAATTGGGCCTTTGTGGGCTGAAAAGTGTGTTTAGGTATACATTAGGAAATAGCTTTACATATTGTGAATTTGGCCAAGCTACTTAAGAATTTAGCCAAGGTCGGATGTAATTCGTGAATTCGGCTAAAAATTTAAAATAAGATGAATTAATATTAATTAATTAACGAGCTTCTTAAACCTAACAAAATAAAATAATTAACTTAAATTATAAAGTAATTAATTCAAAAAATACAAACTATTGATTAATTAAACTACTTAACAAAATATTTAAGTAAAACTAAAATGTTTTTTAGACGATTTTTCAGATATTCATTAAATGTACTAATTATATACGTAATTATATAAAATATATTTATTATTCAAAAATTATTTTAAAAATGACAATTAATTAAAAAATAACTTGAAAAATATTTTGAATTTTTATAAAACTAATTATTCCAAATTGTTTGAAATTAAAGAAGCCTGAAAATTAATTTCTATCGTGGAGGGTCAAAATTGGGTATCAACAACTGTACCTCATTTGACTTGGATTGATGAAAGAAATTCGAGGCAAATGAAATGGACGAATCCAATTTTGACCGACCACATCTTCATCATTTAAGAAAGGGATATTGATACGGACTTTAGGAATTATGGTCGTACCTCGACATCGAATTTCCTACATATCTCAGGCTATATGTGAATTTTGGACTTTTGTAATTCGATACGCTAGATTTAACGCATGATTATGAAGGAATTCTAAAGCTATCCCAATGTCAAATTATGAAGGCATCGGAATGCTTGAGATATGATTTAAGAGAGAATGTCGGAGTACAACTGAGTTTTCAACATTAATTCCGCCTACATATCCATCAATTTAGGGAATCAGGCTACTTATAGTTCCACTCGATCGGTTGAAAAGAAAATCTAGTATGCTAAGATATCTTTCTGTTGGGAAGAGTGACAAATAAGTCGAGTATGAAATAGAGGCTTGCAATCTCTTAGCCATGAATGTGGTGAACTTCATACCCATAATTAAGAACCTACACGGACATAACTTCCAAAGCTCTTGGTGTATTGTCACTCAGATTGGAAAGTTGCTGGTGGAAACCAAAATTTTTGGATGCAAAATTGAGATCGATAAACCTAAAGAAAAACCCACATGACTTATGATAGGGTATGGTAAGAAAAAGTTCAACATTGTGCTGCATTCTTTTTTATATTGTCCGCACCTTCGGTTTGATTTGAGAATTCATCCTCTCAGATGTTCTCGGCAAAGACTGAAATAAACTTATTAGTAGACACTGTAATTTAAATAAAGAAGTGATACATTTTACTGTATTCGACACGTGTTCTTTTTTATAAATGTTCTTACATTAGCCTCAGTTGGTTTTGATGCAATAGATAATGAATTAATATGATGTGACATGATGATGACTTTTTTGATAATGCAATATATTGTTGACAACGATATTGATAGGGTGATGATGCTTCATTATGGGTTAATGATGATGTCCCTCTGGGTGATGACGTTGATGCTCCATTGATAAAATGGTAATTATTCTCTAGTAGAATGACGATGATCCATTGGTAGGATAATGTTGCTCTTTGATAGGATGTTGATGCTCTATTGGTAGGATGATGATGATCCATCGGTAGGATTATGTGTTATATGATAGGATGATAATGTTGATGCCCCATTGATAGAATGATGATTGACAATTATCCATTGGTAGGATAATGGTGATGAAGATCAATTGGTAGGATGATGATAATAAAAGTCTGTCGGTAAGATGATGATGATGATGATCCGCCGGTAGGAAGATGATCATGAAGATCTGTCGGTAGGATGATGTTGATCCATTGGCAGGTGATGATCCATTGGTAGGATGATGATGATGATCCACCGGTAGGATGATGTTGATCCATTGGTAGGATAATGTTGATCCATTGGTAGGATGATGATAATTAAGATTTGTCGGTAGGATAATCTTAATGATCCATTAGTAGAATGATCATGATCCATTGGTAGGATAATATTAATCCGTTGATAGGATGATGCCGATGATCCATTGATAGGATGATGTTGATCCATTAGTAGGATAATGTTAATGATCCATTGGTATGATGATCATAATGAAGATCTGTCGGGTGGATAATACTGATAATCCATTGGTAGGATGATGTTGATCTATTGGTAGGATAGTGTTGATCCATTGGTAGGATAATGTTGATGAATAGGTAGGATGATGATAATAAAGATCCGTCGGTAGGGTGATGATGATGATTCATCGGTATGATGATGATATTACCTTATTTTATAATACGATAGAAATGAACTCTAGGTGATTCACATTACCGCGTTTGATATCGACGTGATTTCTAAATATTCTTCAAATGTCCTTGATACTGAAAAATATAACTCGATGTCATTGTAGAAGCTTGTATATCTTGAGAGTGATACTTTCACTTGTTCCTATTTTGAACATTTTGTACTCATTTTGACTCATGCTTTGCTGGAGATTTGAATGAGGTGTTGTTGCTCAAATTTCAAAATGTCTCTTTTTTTTCTGAAGAAACTTCAATGGCTTTGTTGTATCCACAAAAAAATTTCAATTTTGGGAAGCTCCTTGCTCTTTTTACTTTTTCATATTAATTGAATGGAGGAATATGATGATCTTGTGGCGTTCTTATAAACCTGCATCCACAGAAAAATTGTTAATTTTTAAAATAAATGATATGTGTTGACTTCTTCGATTGCTTGCTCCTTCTCTTGCTATCTTTGATTAATCGCTCTGATCTTTCACTTCTCGATAAACATAAGATGAATTTATACAGAGTATTTGACATATTAAATTTTTTTAAGGAAAAAGAATTTTTTAGAATCAATTTGGAAAAGGTCACTGTCAAATGTCATGTCATGCATAGCTTAAGTGAACGTCTGGTTCAAAACTTTTGACGTGTTTGATAACTTTTTGTATAGATTTCAAAAGATCCTTAAAGCTTAAGAAATTTCTGACATGGTCTTGCCAAAATCTACTATAATTGGGAAATTTCGCACTTAATTTTGAACTCCAACGGTGTCAGAGTTTGCTGAGTTGATTATAAACTTTAACGATGCCAGAGGTCATTTGAAATTAGCTTTAAACTTCTAATCATGCTCTATATATTCGAAATTTATTACAAACTTCTAGTCATGCTTGAAGAAATTTTTGAGGCCATCCTCAAAAATGTATGTCCCAGTTAGATTTATTGGAGTATCTCGAACTGTTGATATATGACTTTTTTAGAGCCTCTTAAAAATTTTGTCTTAGTTGCTACTCGCAATGTATCTTCAATCCTGACTTGTTGGACAGATCCTCTTCTTGAGAAATTTTGTGTCTCTCTCAAAAATTATGTCCCAGTTTCTATTGTAAAGGGAAATAGAAATCCTACGGGAGATGTGACTGAACCGTTGTGGTGCTTACGTATCCCATAGAGACAGGAATCATGGAAGATGAAGTTGCCCTCTCAAGGATTAACAAAAATAAGAAATTTTAATAAGAAAATGACTGAGACCGACATAGGCCACCTACGTATCTGAAAGAGGAGAATTCAAGTCTAACATAGTTCAAGTACAACGGGGAAATATTGAAAATGGATGAAGGGTTGACTGACTTGAGAATTTAGGTCAGACATAGTTCATTATAAGAGATAATTTTCTAACTATAAAACATGAGACGATTACAAACAAATGATGCAATTACAAGGAAAAGAAAAAAAAGAAACTTTGAGCCTTCGAACATAATAGCTCTTGATAGCAACTGAGCTGATTGACAACTTGTGAGATAAATATCTATGCTCAACCACAACATTTCATCAAACAAGGGTATCAATGTATTGTCTAGGTAAATTGATAGGTTCTCTTTTCTGAGCTTTTGTCGGATAGACGTTGATTCGTGCTTCTTTAACACAATCATCCTTTTCGGGATTCACAACTTTGGTGTCATTCAAATACGACTTATCTTAATTTTAGAATTATTTCAATTCTATCTCAAGGTGTTCGGATATCATAATATCCTCATCATGCTCTTTGAAATTGTAGACATATGCCTCATTTTGTTCATTCAGCTTGTGACATGTCATGGTATTGATAGATTTAAAAGAATTTTAACTGGAAAAAAAATTGTTAGAAAACAAAATTAAAGCAAGAGAAATAAATTTTTGCAATAGAGGAGGCTTTCATTGGAAATAAGGAAATACAAACTTTGGCCATGACTATAGATCATTTTACCTTTTTCAAATGTTACGAGGGAAATTAAAACATAATTAGTTAAAGTGACATAAAGGGTGGATCTCGGGCCACATTTGGACTACCACCAACTTTAGAGATAGCATAAGATTCATCTTTGTCTATCAAGATGAGCGAGGAATCAAGAGTGGAGTGGAAGTCCAATTAAAAATTTAGTTCATTGGCTCAACGTCTCGTACACTTGGTGTCTTGATCATCTCTTCAAGCACAATATCACCTTCTTCAAAAAGATCCTCAATTCCTTCTCTAAGACCGTCATCATTGGCATATTCCTCTACCAGAAAGGGATGATACAAATGAGGCAACGCCTTTGGTGGAACATGATTAATCTACTTCTCGTTTTGAACCTCTTTTGGCATTAAAGCAAAAGAATGATAGGGTTCCATGATCACAAATTTTGAGTTCTCACTTATGCTTAGAGAAGCTACCACTTTCCCAAGGGGGTAAGGGTTTATTGGGATTATAGCTTAACCCACACACCAATCTTCTTCGACGTCAATTATGTTAATGGTAAACTCCCCATAATTCGGTCATGAATTACCGTTGGAATTGGAAGTGACAGTTCGGAGAGTGACAATCTTTTAATCAATCAAGTCTTGAAATTCATACTTCAAGTTGATGCAATCCTCAGTGGTATGTCCAAAACATATCGAATGGTAAGCACAACTAAGATACAATTATAAGAACTTAGAGTATGTATTGATTGGTTTTAGCTCAATTGTCGTAATCAAGCCAGCAACTTTCAACCTCTCGAATAACTGAGTTCAACTCTCAACTAAAGGAGTGAAAACTCGAAGAGGTCTCTTCTCAATTTTTGAATGAGGAAGATTGTAAATATTTCATGGAGCTGGAGGTACTTGATGATAGTTTGGAGGGTCTTGGCGAGTGGGTGCTGACGTTTGGAAATTTGTGTATTGTAAAGGTAGATAATTTGGAAGAGTATTTTGGTAATTTAGAAATACGGCTTGGTACCTTGATTGAACATTTGGGTAATTTGGCAATGGAGTTTTATAACTTGGTTGGACGTTTTGATAATTTGGCAATGGAGCTTGCTAATTTGGTTAGATATAAAACATGGGTAAGGATTTTGTAGAACTAAGGGGCAGGTTTCAGATTTTACATGTGTCTTTGATTTCGTCCTCGATTCGAATGAGATAGAGGAAACATCTTCCATTTTCCTCCTCAATGATCCTGAGGATTCAGCTTGGGTAGTCATTCGGATGATTTTTCCGATCTTAAGACTGTCTACAATAGAAGCAAACCTCTGAATGAAGTCTTTAGCTAAAGAATTCCAACTTGGCCATTGTTTCATTTCTTGATAAATAAACCATTCCGGAGCTTCTCTTTTCAAACTTCGACTGAAGAGACGCATTAACAAAGCCTCATCTTTCTCAACTCCCACAAATTGATCAAAATAAGCCCCCAAATGAGCAAAAGGATTTTAAACTCCACTAAAAATGTCAAATTTTGGTACTTTAAAACCTTTCATAAGGTCAAAATGTGGATGAATGCACAGGTCTTCATAGTTCAATCCCACAATATCTGGGGTGTAAGGAAAGTCCTTCATTGCACTCTTAACTTCCTCTTTGATGTTTTGCTCAGAATTTCCTTCTATGACCGTCCACTCCTTTTTCTCAATGATCGAGTTCAAACTGTGTGGTAAATGTAGGGTATGATTCTGGTGATATTGGAATATGAAAATCGATTTTTAGAGGTATGGGTTGAGTAGTAGGTGGGTATTGAACAATTTTAGTAGGAATTTGATTGATAAGAGGAAAATTCTGGAGATTGTTGGTATTTGGATTTTGAGGAGGTAACTTTTGGTGTGAGAAGCTAGCATGTTGCGGGTTAGGGGTGGTTAGGACGATGATGGAGGGTTTTGAAATCGTAGCGGTGGATGAATTGTTTGGAATATGATGGGATGTTGGATTTGAAGTAGTAAAATGGAGTGGAGGCCTTTCGTATTTTGGAATAGGAGTGTATGATAGCAAGATTTGTCAAATCTCGGGTCTTATACATTTCAGCCCTCATTTCAGCAATCTGTTGGAATAATTGTGCAATCAACTTGTTCCTTTCAGTAATGATAGGGTCATTCACAATAATTTCGATCAAATTAGTGTTCTCATCATTTTCAACCACTTTTTCTTTACCTTTTGACAAACTTCGGTTAGAGAAGAAATTTTTGGGGTCTTTAGACCTTGTGAAGTATGGATGCTCTGCCATTTATTCAGAATAGATCCATTTTGAGTACTTGACAAAAAAAAATAACTCAAAATAAAAATATGTTAGTTTGTGTAGATGATAAATAATACAAAATATCATAAACATGGCCGCAAACACATAAGAGTTGCTTTACTTGAAGATAAACTATCCCACAGAAATATGACTAGTAGACAGAAATTTGTCTATTTGATTTTGGGATTAGTGACAGAAAGGTCGACTTATGTTGAGCCAATGTCATCTTCTACCTTGCATTGTCGCACTTTTATTTCAGTTTAGATGAAGCTCTAATCTCCTTGCAAAAGTGGGAAAAATAGAATTTCTCAAAAATAGGGATAGAGCCTTGAAAAGCTGCCTATGTATCTCAAAGAGGAGAATTCAGGTCCTACGTAGTTCAATTAGCTTGAATCTCTTTGGATTTTAGATGAAGAATCGACCTTTTTCTGATATAAGAGGGTAATATTTAGAATTTGAAAGTGAAGTCCGAATTTTATTGCGAAACTAAAGACTCAAGGAGCATTTGGACATACTTTTGATAGTGACTTGATATTAATGCTTAAGGGGATCTAGAAAATTTAGAAAAAGAGTGAACTAGAACATCTCCAAATAAAGCAACATATTCACATAAGCAATTATAACACATAAAAAATTATGGCGCGTTCTAAACAGATATGTGACCATTTTGTGCCAAGGGTAGGCCTAACGATTTGAAGGATGTATAACGTTATTTGAAACATTTCATTGCTCCAAAACCCAAATTTATACAAATGTTATGAATAAATGAATGGGGATACATAATAAAGAATATGAGATTCAAATAATTAGTATCACAAAAGGGTATAATCCTAAACTATGCCTTCATGGAAGATCCTTCGTTCTTGATTTCTTCTCATCTCAGAATGTCCATGCCTTTTGGATAGTAGCTCATGAAGATCCTCTTTTGACAAGAATAGGTTATTAAAATAAACTCCCAACTTTGAGGGACAATGGTTTGTCAACGTCGTATATATCCTTCAAAAACACATAAGAATGATCATCTGTTTAGGCCTTGGACCATTTTTGACTCAAAGTGGTCTGTCTAATGGCCCAGCATGCCTTGGGTATTTGGTCATCTTAGGCAAATGCACTAATTTCAGGATTAAGCTTCGTTCTACGCTAGTTGACTAAGAGTGGACTTTATTTTAAGTGGACTGGTGATCCAAGTGGGCAACATAGGCTGGATTATTTAGCGACCTTTTACCATCGAGTCACCAACTACATTCGCCAGGGTACCCACGATAAACAATTTAGATAACGAACAATTGCAGCCCACATAATCATCCTTTAGACTTTTATATAAAAAAGTGTCGATTGGCAGAATAAATGTTATGAATGCAATGACAGTTAAATAATCGAAATTAAACACATAAAGCACACCCAATAAAATAATTACTAATTATTACATACCAAATAGTTAGTCAAATAATCAATCAAGTCTAATGGTTAGAACCTGATTAAATTCCACACCAAACTCGCAATTTATGTTTTCAATGTTTTAAGAAGAAATATAAGACTTTTTTTATTTTAAACAATCAATTTTGCTTAATTTTAAAAGGAAACCAAATTTATATAAGAGTCACAACTTGATTTTTAAGACAAATCAAGAAAACTTTAAAATTTTCAAAAGTCTTAAACAGAATAAATTATTTGAAAAATACCTAAGGGGTTTGAGGTTCTTATATACATTCAAGAAGGGTTTTAAGGCACATGAAGTGTCCGCTAACGTGCGGTTGACCTGCGACTTTACTAAATTTTTGACTTTTGACCAACTTTAGAGAAAAACAATTAAGGTGACAAAGATATTTAAAAAGCAATGAACTTTAAATAATTTAAAATAAATTAAGAGTGATTAAGACTTGAGAAAATATAATTAAGCGAAGAAAAACTCTTGAATTATTCTAAAAGAAATAATAACTTTGAATTAATTTTTAAACACAAAGAATTTGAACCGAAATATTTGAACAAATAAAGACAAGAGTTTATAAAAAAAATATTTAAACAAATGAACCCACACAAAATAAATTAGTTCTTCTTTAGGGAATTTAACTAAGTCAAAATAAAGTTAAAGTTAGTCAAGACAAATTACGATTAAATAATCACAATAATGAAAGAAATAATTAGAGAAATAATGAACTTGGGCCATCTTGGTCCAAATTCCCTACTGTCCAAATTATTGGACTTGAAGGCCCAAATTTGTTGCTGAAGATCTGTGGGTTTTGTAATGTATTGTTGGGTCTTATCAAATTGCAAATTAGGCTACTGAATTGGAAGAATTGGTCTAGCTGGAAAAAAAAGAATTGGACCTTTGTTGGCTGAAAAGTGTGTTTGGATTTAGATAATAAGATTGCAATTAAAATTTACTCATTAGGAAATAGCTTTACATATTGCTAATTTGGCCAAGCTACTTAAGAATTTAACCAAATTCGGATGTAATTCGTGAATTCGGCAAAAAAACTAAAATAAGACGAATAATTATTAATTAATTAACGAGCTTCTTAATCTTAACGAAATAAAATAATTACTTTAATGATAAACTAATTAATTCAAAAATACAAGCTATTGATAATTAAATGTCACGACCCAACCCACCGGGCCGTACGAGCACCCACTCTAACACCTAAGTAGGAGAACCCTCAATTCCCAAACAATTAAAAACATGTGGAAGATTAAAAAAACTATAGACAAAAGAAATTCATGTAGATTTTATAAATAAAGAGTTTTTAAAACAATTCCAGTTAAGACTTGTAAAGTAATTAACACCCCCAGGAATCTAGTCTAAACAGGTACAAGAGTTACTAAGAGTACAAAGTATAACAAAATTATAAATGACGCAGCTCCCACCACATGGAAGGAAAAATAGAAGCTATTGGAGATTATTTTCGTTTTCATCTATGAAACATCACTGATCCTGCAACCAGACTATGCCAAAAAGGCATAGCAAAAGTAGTATCAGTACAACCACACGTACTGATAGGCGTCATCGGTCAACCCAATTCTCACCACATAATATAAGAAATCAACTAGCAAGAAACATGCAATAAGACTGTTCATTCCTCCACCTTTATATTTTTCGGCCCTTACAAATTCTGGAAACCTAAATATACACTAGTACACTTGACTCTCAACCCCTTAATCATTCTAGTCTTGATCTTTGCCAAACAATTCCAGTCCTTAGAGAAGTTTTCGGATGTAACCACTACCAACCCGTCCAACCACTCGTGACATACTCCTTACTACTTTCCCATCTCCACTCAACTCTTGACCCCATGGTACGGTCTATTAAGACTAGTTAACCGTCTCAATACTACTCCCTTCCCCCTTCTAGGGGAAATACCCAACTATTAACACAACGACATAACACCATCCCAATACTCAATGAAAATACAGCTGAACCCTTTTTCTAAATAACAAAAAATAACACCCAGAACCTTGGTCCCCACTTACCATACCACATCCCGATTTGGACTCGACCATTCAGAGTTTATTCATTTATACCCAATTACCTTACGACACCGCGAACTCACCTATATAAACACAATGCACAACCCAGCTATCATTTCAGGAAACATGTTCAATTTCATATTATCAGTAATAGGTAGATACAAAAATATCAATCACAAATGGTCCTCTCATGGAACCCACGCCCAAACTATTAGTGTGCCGGAATATGACACCCGATCCCAGGTATGTTAGTGTGTCAATATGTGACACCCGATCCAATGCATGTATATATGTGTCGATACGTGACACTCGATCCAATGCATGTTAGTGTGTTTGTACGTGACACCCAATCAAATGCATGTTAGTGTGTTAGTACGTGACACTTGATCCTATCAGCACAATCACAATCACACTCCCATCCATAATGAACATACTTATAATCACACAATCAAGTATTAGGTTAATGGCATGCAATTTTACATATTCAGTCTTTCTATTAGGTTTGATCCATAATACCCCTAATCCCATACATTTATGCATATCACGAAGCCATTAACAAGTCTATATCACACAACATGAATTTCAACCATCACATAACCCTAGTTCATGGGATAAGGCTTTCTCCTACGGTTTACGTCTGAAGTAACACCTAGGAATATACGTATAAACATATCTTTTTCGGTGCATAAAATCTTATGCATGAGTTCTACCATCAATTACCCATATATTATGCAGTGAGTCACAGATTTATAACTACTCAATTAATAAAACCTAGCCTACATGGGTGCCAAGCATTTGCAGTGCCATTGTAGCTCGAAATCTAGTGTCCAGATGACGGGATGGTGGATTTGATCAGAAATTCGCATGCTATCGACATCCTTACGCTAGAAATCTCTTTCTTATTCCTTCTCAAGCCTAGAGCATCCTTTTGAGGTAGGGTGATCCTCACCTCTTTTTGGTGTTTTTAGAAAAAAGAAAAAATCAAACTTTGCATTATTTAAATTCTGCCTCGCCCATCCTGCTCTGGCTTCCATTTATCCCTCTACAGAGTTGCCGCCCTAGCAGCATCTGGCCCACTCTAGCGGGCTGAGAGACCCATTTTTTCCTGACATTTTTCCTTTCCTAAATAACGATAGTTCGGGTCGTTACAATAGATACCAATTTACCCCTCATTCGTCCCTAAATGACTAGCGAAGGGATAAACCTGTGTCCTTCTCGTAGTACTTTGAAACTAACGAATCGGTCCATTATGAAGCCACGAAGGACAGTGACTTTTCAATTTTGAAACACGAAAGGCTCTATGCTCAAAAGACCGGTTAGGGAAAAGGCGCAACGCTCGAAAAAAAATGCGTCCAATTTAAACAACCTGACCCCGCCAGAGCGGTAGCCTTTCGGCTGTGGCGGGGACACACCCGCTGTAGCAGGAAATCGAATGCAGTAAAGGGGGGAAAGGGGAATGGTTTCCCCATTTCCTCCCTTTCTCTTTCAAAAATTCCCAAAATCCTCTCAATCACTCCGCTCTGAACGTCAACATCAAGGTAATATTCTCGTTCTGTACGTTATTTACTTCCATGCTTACTTAACAACGATTACATGACGTTAAACAATTGATTAGAAGTGTCTTGGGGTAGTTTTTCAAAATATAATGAACATAGGTTACTTGATTTGTTAGAAAAATGTAGCATGGACACTTCCCTTACGTCGCCAACGTCTCCACAACGTCCTGCGCATAAGGATTTCACAAAAATATGGTCGAGTTGTTTCCAAATTAGGTAGGGGAAGTTGAAAGGTTTCCTTGGTGTGAACTCAAATTCGGACACCAATTAGGGGTTATTTCGCTAGAATGATAGCATATTTAGGTACTAGGATACTCTATAGGCTCTGATATGTTGAAATTTTGTTGAAAACAAAGTTTTTGGGACAAAAAGGTGCCATGATCGAGCTTGGAGTTCATCCCAGATCAAGGCCGCTCTGGCAGCCTTCATCCCACTATGGCAGCCTCCCTCCTCCCTCTCTGGCGAGAGTTGGGCCGCTGTGGCAGGACCTGGGGAAACAGTAGCATGTGTCCCTTTAAGGATAGAAAAATTATTTTTCCCTTAAACCAAATATTGTCTAATCCCAAGGAGTTCTAACGTGTATGTCTTCCTAATTTTTGCAGGCTTATCTAAATGGCTAAAATTAAAGAGAAAAATCCACCCTTCATTTGGTTTCCCGATGCTGCCAATCAGGAAAGGCACCACGATTACAGAAACAACAAATTTTGTTGTGAGAGGGCTTTTCAGCTGCTGAACATAGAGGATAAGGCCCCCGTCTTTTATACTCGGTTGATGGAGTTCAGTTGGGCTCCACTAAAAGAGGCTCCCTCTACTGTACGTTCCACATGGGTGAGGAAGTTCTATGCCATCTTACCTACCATCCGCTGGGACAATCCTCACCCTACCATCCACATCTGGGGAGTCGATATTCCACTAAATGCTTCCTACATAAACAATGTGCTCGAGGTGCCATAGGTCCCTAACATTGAGTACTAGACCAAGCTAAGAGAGATGAATTTGGGCTGGCTAAAGAATACACTTATCGAGCTTGCGCATCGGGACCGGCTCTATTGGGCCACTACGGAGGGCATCACCTATGCTAACTGCTCACCGGATGCCAAACGGTGGCTACACTTGGTTAGTAGGAGGATCCACCCATCGGGGAACAGAACCGACGTGAATATTCCTCGGGCTTTGGTGGTGGTGTGCGCTATACAGGGCATTGGACTAAATATGGGCGTGAAGATCATCTCTTAATGGAAGATGTTCTATTGGGGCAACAAAAAGGCCTTCTTCCTACCGGGTTTGGTGACTGCGATTTGCAAGTGGGTGGGGGTGCCCCTCTTGGACACCGATGAGGTACTTCCTATGGATCCCCATTTCCACCCTTTTTTAGTTAGGCAGAGTTCTACCTCTAGGAGCAAGAAAAAGAGGATGGACAGGGCCAGCAGCAGTCTAGCGACTGCGGAGGTAGATAATGAAGTAGGGGAAGATGGTGCAGAAGACGACACTCTTCCCACTCGGTCCCAGCCCCTACTCCTAGGTGCACAGCTGGAGGAGGACATAGCGGCCATTCGAAAGAGGTTGGGGCGTTCCTTTGCTAGAACTACTCCAGTTCCACCCAGCACTGCTCTGGAGGTTGAGATGCTCTTCCGCGAACTGCGCCAGGAGAGAATGAAGGGTTTGGAGAGGGATCATTTGATGGTCCAGAAGTGGAAGACCTTGAAGATCATCTTCTCTTGTGTTTCCTCTGGACAGGAGGTTCCCCAAGTCGAGAGAGGAGACTTCCAGCATTTTACCTTTATGGACGTGGCCGTGATTGGCCTGGTACCCCTGGAGGACCTAGACTTTGATGATGATACCTCCTAGTCCGAGGGATCCTGATTTGTTTTTTTGCCCCCTCTTAAGCTTGTATTTGAACAAGACTTAGTTTTATGTTTTCGCTTTTCCTTACTCTCTTTTTTTGTAAGCACATAGATGTTGGTTTTTGTTGTTTTTCTCAGTTAATATTAAATGCTAAGTTTTATGGCTTACTGTTCGATTGTTGAGTACTGGTTGAATTGTAGGGATTAGTTCAGATACGATTCGGGGTTCATATATGTGACTAGGGAAAAATAGGGGAGACATGGCTGAGATTCTGTCTCGATCTGGCAAGAGAAATCCCGCTCTGGCGGGAATAATCCCACCCCAGTGGCTCTAACGGAGACAGTGCCCAGGTCAACAATTTCTTGCAGTTCTTCCCATTTCTAAAAATTTTCCTTGATTCCTAGGTTATAACTAAGCATTTAGGATAATCCTCTTAGCTAGGATAGTCATTGTCTACCTCGAGTCAACCCAACGATACACACTCCAAAATCATTCTCATTAATTCAATACCACAATCACGTACATTCTCAAAACATGCTCACACTGTTATAGTTGGTCGCAACTCATGTCCAGATTTCATTTATGAATCACATCATAGTTTATCTAGATCCTTGACCAGTGATGGGTCTCTTTCCGACAATAAGTTCTCGAAACTCAATTGATTACAACTTGCACTATTTCAAACATTCAGGCTAACATATTGCCCACATCAAAGTCCAGACAACAATACTACACACATTCATATCATAGAATTCAAACAAACACACCTTCCACACACACAGTTAGATCAGACAGTAAGAAGCACACATTCACAGTTTCAAGCTACGACTCATAGACAAATCCAGATTATTAGATAGTTTGTTCCACAGATGACCATTATTGATCATCCATGCATATATATAGCCTCAACATCCAGATTCCAATTGCAACCTTCTCAGTTCCAATTTAACTTGCTCGTGTCCCTTCAGTCGTGACCATGGCATCCAGTTTTACTTTGTTGAGATACCAGTTGGAATCGGGAGATACCAATTGGACTCAACACATACCACAACCGACAACTCAGATGAAAGGAAAGAAAGTATGGAACAACTTCCTAGAATGCTTCCTAGCTTCCTGAAGATTAGATGTGGATGTCAACACACCAATCCGCAGGAGTCTAGTCCATATTTTGCTCTTGTACTGGGAGACCGGTAACCTGGTCTCTAATACCGATTTGTCATGACTCAACCCACCGGGCCGTGCGGGTACCTACTCTAACACCTAAGTAGGAGAACCCTCGATTCCCAAACAATTAAAAACATGTGGAAGATTAAGAAAACTGTAGACAAAAGAAATTTATGTAGATTTTATAAATAAAGAGTTTTTAAAACAATTCGTGTTAAGACTTGTAAAGTAATTAACACCCCAGGGATCTAGTTTAAACAGGTACAAGAGTTACTAAGAGTACAAAATATAACAAAATTATAAATGATGCAGCTCCAACCACATGGAAGGAAAAATAGAAGTTGTTGGAGATTGTCTTCGTCGTCATCTATGAGACATCACTAATCCTGCAACCAGACTATGCCAAAAAGGCATAGCAAGAGTAGTATCAGTACAACCACACGTATTGGTAGGTATCATCGATCAACCCTATTCCCACTGCATAATATGAGAAATCGACTAGCAAGAAACATGCATTGGCCTAATCGAACAACCTATGAATAGTTGTCGCCTACATAACCTAACTCCCAGACATAAGACTATTCATTCCTCCATTTTATATTTTTCCGCCATTACAAATTCAGTAAACCTAAAAATACACTAGTACACTTGACTCTCGACCCCTTAGTCATTCTACTCTTGATCTTCGCCAAACCATTCTAGTCCTTAGAGAGTTTCCTGATGTAACCTGTAACACCCCAAAAAAATTTTGACCTAAGACTTGAACCGTCCTTTGTAGTGAGTAAGTTTTTACCAAGGAATTTAATTTTTCTTAAGTGTTAAGGTCACTAGATGTAGCGCCTTGAGTTCCAAAAAGAACTAAATTGGAAATACCAAAATCTGAAGTTATGTTTAAGTTATCGGTCTTGGGTCAACTTCAAACAACCATAACTCATAGTACATGATGATTTAGGTGGGCTAAAAGATATCTAATGAAAGGTATTTGAATTATCTTTCCAATGTCGCTGAGTTTTCTAAGTTTTGAGGTCGGCTGAGTGAGATATGCCCTTTTGAAGTCAGGTTGTCCAATTAAGGAATGTTACCCGAAAATAGTGAGGGGTATTTTGGTCTTTGCCTTACCCAATCAGATTTAATTCATTTTTAGTAAGGTTTTAAGGATCTAATCCTATTAGTTTCAGTTTTATAATCCTAATATACACCTAGGGTTTTAGTTAAGAGTTCAAGAAGAGAAAAGAAGAGAAAAGAGGAAAGGATCAAGGCGTTCGTCGAGGTTCTTGAGTTTTGTTGCAGATTTTCACCATGGGTTTGAAGAGGTATGCAAGTTTCCATTGTGGTGGTTTCATCCACCCACACGCCAAACAAGATTTTCATATTCGAATTCGTCCATAAAGATTGAAAGATTTAAGTTCTTGATAAGTGTTCTTGAAGTTTCATTCTAAATCTTGTTTTGTTGAGGTTTTGATGATTTCTTGAGATGAAAGTGAGTGTTTTGAGTAGATTAGTGTGTAATTGGGTTGATAAATCGAATCCAAGTGATTGGAGAAGAAACTATTTGAATCTAGGCAAACTAGGCTGGCGCCCCACGCCAATCAGTACGCTAGGGTCGCCTGCCCCTACCCGTTCTCCGTCGTTTCGTCCGTCTGAGTTCTTTCGAAGGGTACCTTTACACCTCTTTAATTCTAAACACTCTATGCTACTTATAAATACCTAGAAATCATGTATAACATGAAGCATAACCTTGAATTCATAATTCTAATTCAAGGTAGAATTAAGAGTTAAGCCTTGAAAGTTCTTCCAAACATTTTGAGAAAGTCCCTCTGAGTATTTTGAGGATTCTTCTACAAATTCTAATAACTTGTTTCAAGACTCAAGTAAGTGATCATGAGAGTAGGGAGAATGTATTCATGAGTCTACACTATCACAAAGATCCATCATACCATGAACCATAACTCTTGAATTCATAATTCACATTCAAGGGAGAGTTAAGAGTAGAGTTCAATAAAGTCTTTGAGTTCAATTGTGGATCCTTTGAGATCAACTATCATTTTTATGAAGTAAGTATGAGAATGAGAAGAGTTGTATACATGAGTTCCGTATTGTTATGTAGACCCTTAAATCAAGTTGTTCATGACCATAAATTATGCATGAACTCCATAACTTGAGTATCTTTGAGACTAGAGTTGATGTCGATGTGCCATCGTGTTAGAGGAGACTAAATATATGTGTTGAAAAGAAGCACAGAGTATTAATGAGGCGATAGACCCAAGCTAGGCTTATGATTTGTTTGAGATGGTCATGGTGTTCAGAAGGTTATAGAATTGATCAAGTAATGAGGTATATTATAGTAGGTGAGCAATCATATTGATATTCGGGTTTAGTAATGAACATTGAGCTTGAATTTGCGATGAGTGTCATGTTAAAAGAATGGAAATATGAGGGTGATGATGTTAGTCTTGGGATTTGATCTGGTAGACTTGACATAGAGTAGGTGAGGAATTAAGATGTTAGCTGCAACAAATATGAGTGTTACAAGTGATAGACCCTAACATTTAGATAAGGGCAGTAGAGTGTGGCTAAGTCACAAAAGTAACAAGAGAATTAAGTGGTGTACCAAGAGGGGTATATAATCAGAAGAGGTTAAGAGAAACACCTTAGAAAGAGGTCTTAGTACCTGCTTATAGAGAGTTTGGTAGTCATGAGATAAACTTTTTCGGAGTGTCAGAGTAAAAGAGGACGTAGACCAGTTAGAGATGTGGAATAGATTCATAGATTTCAAGTGTTAGCTTTAGTCCTAAGGGGGAGATGATAAGATGAGAAATCAAGTCAAGTGTTTAGAATTTCTTAAGGAGCTGGTTAGTAGGAGTCCATGTAGTTGTTAGAGTACTAAGCTTGAATGTGGTGTTGTTAAAGAGTAATAGTTTTGGGATGAGATTCCCTATAGAGAGGTATAGAACCCGAACCTAAGGATTTAAATTAAGCTTGAATATAGTAAGAGCATACCATTAGACTCGGACCTTAGTAAGAGTAACCCCATTCCATACCCAGTCCAGTCGTCATTCGAGGATGAATGATCCTAAGGGAGAGATATTATAACACCCCAGAAATTTTTTCAGCTAAGACTTGAACCATTCTTCATAGTTAATAAGGTTTTACCAAGGAATTTAAATTTTCTTAAGTGTTAAGGTCACTATATGTAGCACCTTGAGTTCAAAAAAGAACTAAATTGAAAATAGCAAAATCTGAAGTTATGCTTAAGTTATGAGTCGTGGGTCAACTTCAAACGGCCATAACTCTTAGTACAGGATGAGTTAGGTGGGATACAAGATAGCTAATCAAAGGTATTTGAATTATATTCCCAACGCCGCCAAGTTTGCTATGACATATGCCCTTTTGAAGTCAGGTTGTCCAGTTAAGGAAAGTTACCCAAAAATAATGAGGGGTATTTTGGTCTTTTCCTTACCCAATCAGATTAATTCAATTTTAGTAAGGTTTTAAGGGTCTAATCTTATTAGGTTCGGTTTTATAATCCTAATATACGCCTATGGTTTTAGTTGAGAGTTCAAGAAGAGAAAAAAGGAGAAAAGAGGAAAGGATCAAGGCATTCGTCGAGGTTCTTAAGTTTTGTTGCGGATTTTCACCATGGGTTTGATCCGTAAAAGGTATGTCAGTTTCCATAGTGTTGGCTTCATTCACCCACACGCCAAACATGATTTTCATATTCAAATCCATCCATAAAGATTGAAAGATTTAAGTTCTTGATAAGTGTTCTTGAAGTTTCATTCTAAATCTTGTTTTGTTGAGGTTTTGATGATTTCTTGAGATGAAAGTGAGTGTTTTGAGGGATCTATTGAGTAGATTAGTGTGTACTTATGTTGAGAAATCGAATCCAACTGATTGTAGAAGACACTGTTCGAATCTAGGTGAAGTAGGGTATGAAAATGGGCAGTACACCAAGAATTATTCCCTTTAGTTTAGGGGCTGGCGCCCCACGCCACTCAGTACACCAGGGTCGCCTGCCCCCACCATTTCTCTGTCATTTTGTCCGTCTGAGTTCTTTCAAAGGTTACCTTTAGTCCCCTTTGATTCTAAACACTCTAAGCTACTTCTAAACACCTAGAAATCATGCATAACATGAATCATAACCTTGAATTCATAATTCTAATTCAAGGTAGAGTTAGGAGTTAGGCCTTGAGAGTTCTTCCAAACATTTTGAGAAAGTCCCTTTGAGTATTTTGAGGAGTCTTCTACAAATTCTAATAACTTGTTTCAAGACTCAAGTAAGTGAGCATGAGAGTGGGGAGAATGTATTCATAAGTCTACACTATCACCAATATCCATCATACCATGAACCATAACTCTTGAATTCATAATTCACATTCAAGGGAGAGTTAAGAGTAGAGTTCAAGAAAGTCTTTGAGTTCAATTGTGGATCTTTTGAGATCAACTATCGCTTTGAGCTAAGTTTTGAAGAAGTAAATATGAGAATGAGAAGAGTCATATACACGAGTTCCATATCGTATGTAGACCCTTGAGTCAAGTCGTTCATGACCATAAATTCTGCATGAACTCCATAAGTTGAGTATCTTTGAGAGGAGTAGTATCTTTAAGTTCTAAGTCTTGAGTATTGAGTTCCTAACCCCTTTTTGAGATTATATTCTTAATCATGGGACAATTTCACGTAACCCATGAAGTCTTTGATTTGAGTAGTTCATGCCCATAATTCCGCATGAACCCTATAAGTCAAGCAGTCTTGAGATGAGAAGTATATTTGAGTCCTTGAGTTGAGTAGTTCATGCCCACAATTCTGCATGAACCCTTTGAATAGAGTATTCTTGAAATGAGTATTATCATTGAAGTTCTTGAGTATTGAGTTCAATGTATGGTTATTTAAAACATTGGATTGTGTCGTTCACGCCCATGATTCGACATGAACCTTATTTTGAGAAATCTTTTACAATTTTTTCTAAACTTGTTTTAAAGACTTGAGCATTGAGTTGAGTAAGAGTAAGAGTGAAGATCATTTCTTCAAAAGATTATATGGGAACTAAGTATTCCCAAGAGTTAAAATGTTTTCACATTTAAACAAGAGAGGAAACACCAATTTCCAAGAGAGGAAACACCGATTTCTAAGAGAGGAAACACCGATTTCCAAGAGAGATTTTAGGCTAGTTTTTGAGTAATAATTTCAAACCATAGAAAGAGTTATGTTTTTAAACATATGAGCTAGTATATTTTGGGAGTAGTATTGAGCACCGATATGGGGGAGAGTTCAGACAACTCACAGCCCCCCATAAACCATGTAGCCAGCATAGGTAGAAAAGGGTCATACCTTTTAGCTGATTCCTTAATGCTTTTAGCATAGACTAGTGGATCCACTTAGTAGTTAGGTTCTATACCCCCGGCAAGGTATAGGACATCCCTAGCAGCGTGAGGCAAGACATTGTATCATCACATAGCTCATAGTGATGGTTGTCGGTTAGAGAAACTGCCATATAGATATTTTGTATTCTTATATACACAGAGTTTACCTTGTATTATTATATACAAGCAAATTATATCTTGTATCCTTGCATACGTACTGAGTTACTATTGCATTTTTCAATACATTGAGTTGTTTTCTACTGTTTTAAAAGATTTCCATATATTGCATCTGTATTGTTGCTTTATATTGAGTTGCGCATCCAAAGTTGAGTACCCAGAGTTGAGTATCTTACTATTGAGTCGAGCCTTATTTCACTAAGTTGAATACCTTAACTTTGAGTTGAGCCTTATTTCACTAAGTTGAATATCTTATCATTGAGTTGAACTTGAACTACGTTTCTTTGAGTTGAGTTTAGTGAGCTGGGAAGAGGTAAGTATGTTTCTATTCCACTAGTTCAAGCTTATGTTTATGCTTTAGAACTCCCCTTACATGCTCGTACATTCCACGTACTGAGCCATTTCGCCTGCATCATTTTATGATGCAGATATAGGTACTCAGTATCATCAACAGGAGCTTCGTTGATACCACATGCAATTCGAGTTAGCTATGGTGAGCCTCCTTGCTTCTGGAGGATTCCATTTACTTTCAGTTTTGTCAAGTTGTCATGGGTCTTGTCCCAACTTCCATCTTTATCAGTTAGAGGCTTTATAGATAGACAGTAGAGTTTGAGAAGTTTGTTTCATTTATATTTTGAAATGTTTTAAAGACTTGAGATGCCTATTTCTGGCGAGTTGAATATATTATTTTATTGAGAGTTAATATTTTGAGTTAAAGATTTTGTAATTGAGTTTATTGAATTTATTTTAGTTTTTAAGCTTTTGTATGCTTGAGTTAGTCTTCCGCTTGTAGTCAGCCAGGATGAGGGTTCGTTTAGGGACCAGCAATGGTTCTCGAGTGCCGACCACGTCCAAGGTGTAGACTCGGGTCGCGACATAACCACTACCTACCCGGCCAACCACTCACGACATACTACTCACTACTTTCCCATCTCCACTCAACCCTTGACCCCATGGTACGGTCTATTAAGACTAGTTAACCATCTCAATACTACTCCCCTCTTACGAGGGAAATACCCAACTATTAACACAACGACATAACACCACCCCACTACTCAACAACAATACACCTGACCCCTTTCTAAATAACAAATGATAACATCTGTACCCTTGGTCCCCACTTACCATACCACATCCCAATTTGGACCCGAACATTCAGTGTTCATTCATTAACGCAATATACCCAATTACCTTATGACACCGCGAACTCACCTACATAAACACAATGCACAAACCAGCTATCGTTTTAGGAAACATGTTCAATTTGACATTATCAATAACAGGTAGATACGAATATATCAATCACAAGTGGTCCTCTCATGGAACCCACGTCCAAACTGTTAGCGAGCCAAAATGTGACACCCGATCCAATGCATGTATATGTGTCGGCACGTGACACCCGATCCCATATATATTAGTGTGTCGGTATGTGACACCCGATCCAATGCATGTATATGTGTGTCGGTACATGACACCTGATCCAATGTATGTTAGTGTGTCAGTACGTGACACCCAATCCAATACATGTTAGTGTGTCAATACGTGACACTTGATCCCATCAGTACAATCACAATCACACTCCCATCCATAATGAACATACTTATAATCACACAATCAAGTATTAGGTTCATGGCATGCAATTGTACATATTCAGTCTTTCCATTAGGTTCGATCCATAATACCTCTAATCACATAATTGTATGCATATCATGAAGCCATTAACAAGTCCATATCACACAACATTAATTCCAACAATCACATAACCGTAGTTCACGGGATAGGGCTTTCTCCTACGGTATACGTCTGATGTAACACCTAGGAATATACGTATAAACATCTCTTTTTCGGTGCATAAAAGCCTATGCATGAGTTCTACCATCAATTACCCATATACTACGCAGTGAGTGACGGATTTATAACTACTCAATTAATAAAACCTAGCCTACCTGGGCGCCAAGCATTCGCAGAGGGATTGTAGCTCAAAATTTGGTTTTCGGACGACGGGACGGTGTATTTGATCGGAAATCCGCACGCTATCGACATCCTTACGCTAGAAATCTCTTTTTCCTTCCTTCCCAAGCCTAGAGCAGACTTTTGAGGGTTTTTTGGGTGATCCTCGCCTCTTTTTGGTGTTTTTGGAAAAAGGAGAAAATCAAACTTCGCGTTATTTACATTCTGCATCGCCCATCCCGCTTTGGCGGCCACTTATCCCGCTAGAACGCAGTCGCCCTGGCGTTATCTGGCCCGCTCTGGCGGGCTGAGAGACCTAGCTTTTCCTGACATTTTTCCTTTCCTAATTAACGACAGTTCGGGTCGTTCCATTAAACTACTTAACAAAATATTTACGTAAAACTAATTTTTTTGTAGACGATTTTCGGATATTCATAAAATGTACTAGTAATATACGTAATTATATAAAACATACTTATTATTCAAAAATTATAAAAAATGACAAAATTAATAAAAAATAACTTGAAAAATATTTTTAAATTTTTATAAAACTAATTATTCCTAATCGTTTAAAATTAAAGAAGCTCAAATATATATATATATATGTTAATTTAATAAATTACAAAAAAAAATACTATTATTTTAATGAAGAACCTCTCCGAGCAATATCAATTTCTAGTTATATTTGAATAAATGACAAATGTTCATCTCAATTTCAATCAAAATGTAGAATGATCCCTAGGAAATTATTTTGCTTTATTTTTGTGTAGTATGAAACTGACAATAATAGTGACAACCTCCTCACCCATTGCTAAATAACTTTCGGCTTAAACATATCAAACATTTAGTTGTTCTCTTAACCCTAACACTTGTGAGTTTCAAAACAACAATATTTTTTTCATAAAATATAAAGAAGAATTTAAACAATATAATTGCTAAGCACTTTTGATAATATTGTCACATTCTACAAAATTCGATCGGCCAACATGTCTATAAAATAAAATTAAAAAAATTAATCAAGCTTATATGCAACATATTCTTTAATATTTAGGATAAAAATTACTATCACATAAAAATGGTAAAATAAATAGCATTATAAAGATCTCAAAAATGATGTCGTGCTACAATATTCATAACCATAAAAAAATAATGATTATGATGACAACATGAATATCTATCATGCCACAAATATGAAATGATTAAAAGTAGAAATGAAGAACGAGACCTGGAGGTCTTTTTCAATCTTTAGCACTGCATTTTAAAGAGTTTTTGGCTAAAAACATCCTTAAACTATACCCTCAACTTAAACTGCATCCTTAAATTATTTTTCTTAACGGAAAACATCCCTTATTTAAAATTTGACAAGTTTTATTCTTTTGTTAAAATTTGTCAAAAATTAATAAATTTTTCACAACAACATGTACAGTTCACACTACTCTCAACAAATTAAACTCCCTAAATCACCTCAATAAACCAATTTTGTTCATTCTACAAACATCTAAAATAATATTAATTTCTTTTAGTAACAACATTTTGCATTGTCTTCCTTTTAATTAGAAATTTTATTTTTATTTACTTTTCATTTTATTTGATGTCAAAGAATTATTAATGGAAATGTTTTCTTTTCATTGAATCTGCAAAAAGTGGTGTCGATCGAAGACTTTTACTTCTAATAATGGAAACGAAACTTGAGTACTATAGATCAAAATTTGCTGAATCTTGATCACCTCAATTATCAATTTGCCCCAAAAAATTATTGATCTAGCGGCATTTAGACTTTGCAAGGTGAAGATGGTGTGAAATTAAGCTCCAACTCCATTCAGTTGGTAAAGGAGAAGAGCAGATCATGTCTCCCCGTAGACTCACACCGTCCTAACATTGTGTTTTTAACAGCAAACATGAGTCTCAATTTTTATTTTTATTTTGGATGCTTTTTCCAACCAGTCATAATATGATAGATTTTTTTTATGAGAATAGTATGAACTGCATATGTTTTTGTGTGGAATTCGCTAACTTTGACAAATTTTAATAGAAGGATAAAAGCTGTTAAATTTTAAATACTTGGACGATGTTTTTGTTAAAAAGGATAATTTAAGTTGGAGGTATAGTTTAAGGATGTTTTTCGCATTCATAAATGATGACGTGCTACAATTTTCATAACCATAAAAAAAATTATGATTGTAATGACAACATGAATATCTTTATATTAAGATAATCAATCATGCCCACAAATATGAAATGATTAAAAATACAAATGAAGAAAGAGACTTGGAGGTCTTTCTCAATCTTTAGCACTGCATTTTCAACATATATAAATTTCTCGATCATCCATGCATTAATTTATCTTCTCAATAGTCAAATTTGATGAATGTAATAAATAAAAAAATAAGTATTGAGAAAAATATAACATAAACAAAACATATTAACTTTATATTTAGTTTATCAAAGACATATTCAACACAAAATCAAAAGATTCAGAGTCTTAAAGTTTACCATTCCATCATGCTATAAAATAAAGAAGTACTGATTAGAGAAATTCTTACAAACTAAAATAGATAATTGAAATGTAAATATATCACGTAGGAGAAATCACGATACAAAGTAAAAAATATTTTATGAAAAAAGAAAGAATATTCAGTGAGAGAATGAAGGGACTTAAATGGATAAATGGGTTAATGAATGTCTTAATTATTGGAACTCAAAATAAGAGGGGTGGTTACTTTTAGTAACTACTTTAATAAGTTTAATTTTTTTTTTAATTTCTGATGAATTCTAAAATTTAAAATGATGACAAGAATTGCGACCCTGACCTCGTCCTCGTCCAGATTTGCTACCATAAGACTGATTGTTATTGAAATTAGCAGGCTTCTTAAATGAATTATCATTCTTAGTGTTGTTGGATTGCTTAGAAGACAAGTTGGATTGGCCTAGTCCTTGTTCCAAACTTGTCATCTGTTCCAAACAATACTCATGACTTAAAAGCAAGCCATGAAGATCATCCAATGATATTGATTCCGCCTTAGCAGTAATCGAGATAATCACGACATCATATTCTTGTCCAAGTCCTTCAAGAATATATAAGACAAGATCATCATCAGTGACCGGGTATGCCACAACTGCGAGATTATCAGCACAACTCTTCATTTTTTAAGGTATTCTACCATAGATAAGTTGCATTTCTTCATGGTTTGTAAATGCAGCCTTAATTGCATTGTTCTAGCCATGGATCGCGATGCAAATTTTGTCTTTAGAGGTTGCCAAACAATCTGAGATGTCATATAACCGACTACTTGGGCAAAAATTCCTTCGCTGAGGGTTGAGAGTGTTGACACCCAATTTTGGCCTAACATTTTTAAAATTCGTAACTTTTAAGTTTTATTTATTCAATAGTTCAAAATACATTTTTTATAATTTTAAATAAGTTTATCGATATTTATCCTTATTTGTCAAAATTTCAGGATTTTTATAGTTAATTTTAATTACATTATTTTTTGTCACAGTTGGTTGACTACATTCAAATATTTGCTCATTTTGATTATGTAACACCTCGAAAATTTATACGTTAAGATTCGAACCATTTTTCATTTACTTGTGGGGTCATATCGGGTGATTCATAAACTTCTCATATATGTAAAGGTAAATTCTTTAATGTGGGAATGATTTTGGATATCAATTAAGGTCACTAGAAACTCCTAGCACAAAGTAGAGTTGAAAGTTTCCTTATCGATTAAGTTTTGATGTAAGATTCTACTTGGGTCAACTTCAAATGACCATATCTCCTAGAATATAAGAAGTTATGTGGCCCATAATCTATCAAATTAAAGGTATTTGAATCTACTTTCCAACGCCACTAATTTCGCGTCAATCCAATTTCTGAGTAAAAAGTTATGATCGTTTTAGTTATTAATATAGTGCAGTGACAAATTAGCCGACGGAAAAACATTAAAAAGGATTGCTTTTGTCTTTTTACCTCTAAGAAAACTCTAAACGAATTTCTTGACTAATAAAAGGCTCAAAATAATCAGATTTTCATCTCTTAATCCATCATTCTTTTCTCTCTCAAACCCCAGGGCAAAACCCTAAGGAAAAATCAAAGTAGAAGACTCCATTCAAGATTTCTTCAATCTTTTTCAAGATTCTTCCTCAAGGTAAGTCCTTCTCCAAGAATTTAATTCTTTCCAACTCAAATTCCTCCATACAATTATGAATCACTAATGAAAATCATAATGTTTGGTCATAGAGATTTCAAGAAACTAATTCAAGAATCTCAAGAAAAGTTTCTTTGATTGTTCTCCTTCAAGCTAGGGTTTCAAGGCTTCTAATCAAGTTCTTTTTCAAGATTCTTCAAGAACCTTGTTCTTCAAGGTATGTAAGGTTATCATAGTGTTGGACTAATTCATCCTCACGCCCTACATCTACTTTCAAATCATTAAAAGAGTAATCTAGAATTCTTTCTCTAGATTTGAGTATTCTTGAGATAAGTTGATTTTGAGTTCTTGAGTTCTTGAGTTCATGTTTTTTTTTTTTAAATCTATTCCTAATTATTGAGTTTCTATATTATTATTGAGATCCTTGAGTTGATTTATTTATGTTTATATTTCAGCATGAACCCTATTTTGAGTTATAAATTTTGAAAAAGCTTTTTAAAGCCAACACTTGAGCTCTTAAACTGAATTTTGAGAAATTAAAGATGGGTTTTGAGAAAAGAGATTCTAAAACATGATTAGTATGACAACTGAGTATGTCATCAATGTATGAGCAGTATGGTTCCTAGATATACCATCAATGTTTATGCAGTATGACTTTCCAAGACATCAATGATCATATTAAAATATGATTTTGATATGTTTTTGACAAAGAGTTTTCAAGTATTAATTGAGTAAGAGTATAAGGGGACTATGTATTCCCAGAGGTATCAATTTTACATTGATGAAAGAGAAACTGAGATTTCTGAATGAGTTATGAGTTCAAAATATATTTCAAGAGCAGTTACCTCTTTTAAGAGGGTAGTTCGAGAAATTATCTCAAACCAGAGAAAGATTTATGTTTTTAAACATATAAGCATGAGTATATATTATTGAGAGTATTATTGAGCACCGATATGGGGACGAGTTCAGACAACTCAAAGTCCTCTTAAACCATGTATGCCAACATGAGTAAAGGGTCATACTTTTTAGATGATTCCTTATTATTTTTTAAGAATAGCTTAGAGGATCCACTTAGTTGAGGTGTTTTATACCCCGGCAAGGTATAGGACAGTTCTAGCAGCTTGGACGAGACGTTGTATCATCACGTAGCTCATAGTGATGGTTGTCGGTTAGAGAATCTCCTAATAGAGTTAAAGTGTATTTTTATATATCACTTATTATGTTGAGTTCAGAGATGAGAAAGTATTTTGTAAAGCTTTAAATGATTTAACTCATTTATTTCTTTACATTCAGCTTGAGTACATTGTTATCTATTCCAGTCCTTTCTTTCAGTTATTTGTTATTCAGCTATATTACATACTCGTACATTCAATGTACTGATGTCATTCGACCTGCATCTTTTAATGATGCAGATACAGGTTCTTAGGATCCTCAACAAGAGTCTGTTGATATCATTTCATCCGTTCGTCTTCTTATGAGTGAGACCTCCTTCCTTTTAGAGGACTCCAATTTTATGAGTTGTTAGTAGTATCTCTTTGAGGAGTCGTGGGTCTTGTTCCAACACTCATCTTTGTATAGTAGAGGCTTCATAGATAGATATTTTTGGAGAGTCTTACAGATTCAAATATTCTATTTAAAACTTATGTTTCATACTTAATATATTTAGCAAAGTTTTGAGATTCAGTAAACTGTTTTTAAACGTTTCTTTGAATTTGATGCTTAGGTATGCTTGAGTTAGTCTTTCGCTTGTAGTCAGCCAGGATAAGGGTTCGCTTGAGGACCATCAATAGTTTTCGAGTGCAGGCCACATCCAGGGTGTAGGCTCGGATCGTGACAAATTAAATCGTTATTTTTGTTAAATTACCTTTTTTATAGGCCACTGGTTACGTTCATTACATTTTTTTAATAGTCATTTTATTTGTTACATTTGTTAATATTCATTTTGATACTTTGCACAGTCTAGAAATTCATTTAAATATTGATAAGATTTCATACACATGTATTTTATTAACTAGTGGTTTTGGCCCATGGTTTTAAGATAATAGTATTGTACTATAGGTGATTTTCGATTTTCTATTAAAGTTATTTCATGGTCATTAAGTTAGTGGTGAAGTTAATAACTTTGATGGTCACTGAACTACCAATTCTTTTCACAGAAAGTCACTCAATTTTCATTTTCAACTCAAAAATCACTCAACTATGATTTCTTTGCACAGAAAGTCACTCAACCTATTTAATTATTTTTTCATTAAAATTTGCTGACATGAAATTATAATAACCAAATATATATCCATTTAAACCAATTAATGACCCGCCTCGCTAAAAATATAATATTTAACTTTTTATTTTACCATTAATTCCCTGAATCATTCTCCCTTGTCTCCCCCATTCTTTCCCTCTACGTTCTTCTTCTCTTTTCTTTTCTTTTTTAATTTCTCAATTTCAACCTCTTCTTCACACATCAATAATATATCAATATTGTTGTATTTTTATTATTTTTGGAGTTGGGAAGACAATTATTTGATGTTTAGGGAGAACAGAGAGGTTATGGAAACTTAAAAAAAAACAGAGAGGTTGATAAATTGAAGTATATCAAACCCTATCAATGAGAGCATTCAAAGCTCAAGAGAGAAATACATCACCAACTGTCATATTTTTCTCCTTTCAAAAGTAAGACTTTTCATTCAATAAGAAGACAATGATTAATTCAAGGAAATTCATTACTTTCTCAATTCAATAATTAATATGTGAAGAAGAAGTTGAAATTGAGAAATTAAAAAAAAAAGAAAAGAAAAGAGAAGAAGAAGTAGAGGGAAAGAATGGGGGAGATAAGGGAGAATGATTTTGGGAATTAATGGTAAAATAAAAGGTTTAATATTATATTTATAGTGGGTCGGGTTAAATGGGGCGGGTCATTAAATGGTTTAAATGAAGAATATATATTTGGAATTTTGGTTAAAAATTAAAATTTCATATCAATAAATTTTAATGAAAAAAATAATTAAATAGGTTGAATGACTTTCTGTGCAAAGAAGTCATAGTTGAGTGACTTTTGAGTTGAAATGAAAGTTGAGTGACTTTCTGTGAAAAGAATTGATAGTTGAGTGACCATCAAATTTATTAACTCGTTAGTGATGGTGGATAAGATTTAAGGGGTAATTTTTAAATTTTTTAAAAAAGACATTCTCTTTTACTATTCCTCATTTTTCCGGCAAGTCACCGGAGTTCCGCAGGAATCCGTCGAGTCCACCACCCAAAACACCTTTTTATTTTTTGTTCTCCGGCAAACAAGCTTCCATCCACCAAAGAAAAAACCTTCAGAAACAACCCGACCTACCACAGCTCTCTGACCACCACAACAACAATGCCATTTCCAGCGAAACCAAACCCGAACCGCCGCCCATTTCCATCACTCTCACTACCTCCATTTTCTCTGACCATACCCACTCCTCCATTTTTCCGATCACCAACCATACCCCCTATTTTCCCCTTTCTCGTCCCCAGCAACAAGTCCAAATCTTCCCCCTTCCCCTCTTCCGATTTTTGTTTGTTTTGCAGGTATTCCGGCAAGCCAAAGCTATTCCTCGTTGTTGTTCAATGCTTTCTCCGGTGAAGGACCACAAACCAGACCATTCCTGTCATCGCCTCTCTCACAATCAAAATTCATTCGAGTACTCCAACTCTGGCAAACAATAGATCCAATTGCTTCTCAGGTAAGTATAGTTCATTAGTTCGTTCTTTAATTCATTGTTTTCTGTTGGGTTGATTTTCATATTGTTTATAATTAGTTTATATTTTTATGATGATCTTGTCATCTATTCGTTTCTATTTTGTATATAATATTCTTTTAGTTTACAAATTATTAAGTTGTTCATAGATAGATTTTAGGGAAAATTGTATGAAATAACAACTATTAATTCAAATTAAATGTTATAGTCATACTTTCTTTTATTTATAATTCGCAGCAAACATTTCATATTTTTTGGCATACCTTTTGTATACCGAAATATACAAATAGACTCATTTGGTATACATGTGTTGTATAAAAATTAATTGCAGGACCCATTTGTATACCGAAATATACAAATATACCCATTTGGTATATATATGTGTTGTATAAAAATTAATTTCAAGACCCATTTGTAAACCGAAATATACAAATAGACACATTTGTATACCGAAATATTTAAATAGACTCATTCGATATACATGTGTTGTATATATGTAGTAATTTTGTTTATATACAATTACTATGTTTTAGTTTGTATACTGAAATATACAACTACAGTTTTTTATGTATATGTATACTGAAATATACAGATTAATAGCCATAACAAACATAAAAGTTTCTATGGAGCGCAATTATACAAATTATAGCTATAACATATAAATATGATTTTTATGTTTGTTGAACCTAAAATTTACTCATTTTTTATGACTGCCATTGATGATTATTTATTTTGTATTTAAGTTTCTATTATTTTGTCTTGGTTATTGCTTTGATAGGAAACATTAAATAATTAGTATTACTACATATTTGGTATAATCTTGATTTGGGCTCATCTTGTTATGTCTTTGGCATTTTAAAAAATATATATATATTATACTATTGTCTTGTCTCTTTATTATTTTGAACAATTTTATATTTTAGTGACTTTGTGTTTGTATTCTTACTTAAATTCTTGTTTGGTGCCTATTTTAATATTATATAGTCTCTACACTTTGACAAATTATTTTTCTCACTACTTTTTGGTGACTGTTATAGTTTAGTTTTCAATTACTTTTTTCTAGTAGTTTTATTTACCTATTATGCTATTATTATTTTAGTTATCAAACAGTCCTCTATGATCTGCTTGATATGTATTGGTTGCTTTGGCCTTCAATCTTTTCTTTAAAATAGTTTTTTTTTGCTACTCTTTCGTTATTAAAATTGGCCAACGAAAAAATTTCTCCGTCGATTTTCGAGGCTCCCATGTATATAAGATGGAGTTTTATTTTAAATTATTATTTATTTTATTTATTTTTATTCATATTTATTTATTACTAATATTTTTACTAATTGTCTTTACAGGTACCTCAGAGTCGCTTCCCATTGAAGTTAATCGAACGGAGTTCGAATTGTATTTTTTATTCATTATTGTGTATATTATCGATGTTAGGCAAACCATAGGCTGTTTCTTATATTATTGTTTCATTTTATTACTTGTGTATATCTCATGTTTGTTATACTCGTATATTTTTTTTATCCCCACCTCAATTTGAAAAAATAAATTCAGTCGGGACCCACAGTTGTGGATTTCGAAGAATGCCTAACTCCTTCCCTTCGGAATAACTTGTACCCCTTACCTAGAATCTATTAGTTTCGTAGACATTTTTTAAAGTTAATTATTTAATTGGTTTCCTAATTTTTTTCTAAAATTAGGTGGAGACTCCTTTAAAATTATTTTTTTCTTAAAATTCTTTTAAAGTTGAATTATTTTTTATTTTTTGAGTCACCACGATGTTTCGCCTCATTTAAATAGAGTGGAGATGTTAACAGAGAGAATCCAACTCAATAAAAGTTGGTCTTGTTTGATCCATAAATTGTACGTTGAATTGATAACCGCATCGATTGAGGTTGCTTCAAAAGAGCTATTTGGGATTTTACCTTTGGAGGGCACTTGTGCATACCACCCACATATCATTCGACTTTGTGACCCTTAGAATTGTGAGAATTTGTGATTTCCATTCAATATAGTTATTACGATCCAATTTAAGAAGATGCGACTTATTAACATTGGGTGTGTATGTTGAAAATTCTGGGAAGGGGATTGCGAGTTGATATCGATAATTGACGAAAATGTCATTGTGAGACGTGAGTCTTTGCTAGGCTCTGATACCATGTAAGGGTTTTATGAATACGATAAAACTCGATTGTTTTTCACGGAGGAGTTATTCCTCAATATATAGAGATGCTACACAAATGTGTAGTAGAATACAAACTCTCTAGGAAATAAATTAAAATATAAGCATGACTTCTAATAGAATACAAGTACTACAACTGTAAGACACCGGATCTAAAAGAGGGTAAGACAACATTTTTCAGAAGCTGTAGGAGCCAACAAACAGAGGCCACCCACGGCCCGTGGATGGGACCATGAACCGTAGGTGTGGTCCATGGATGGCACCCAAAAAGGGGTTCAAAAAGTTTTGGACCAACGGACCATTGGTGGGACCATGGTCCGTGGTCGAGGGCTAGTGGTCCACACCCCCCAAACCCATGTCTCTGACCACGAACGAAGGTCGTGCAGGACGGACTGTCGTCCTGCCCACGATCTGTCGATCGTGGTCGTTTGTGGTGGTCAAGTACTTAAGTTTAGGGGTAGTTGAGTTTTATCCTAATTATTTTATCCTCATACTACGTCATTTTTTGTAACACCCCAGAAAGTTTTTTTGAGCTAAGACTCGAACCATGTTTCGTTGTGAGTAAGATTTTATCAAGGAATTTAAAATTTCTTAAGTATTAAGGTCTAGATATAGCACCTTGAGTTCCAAAAAACAATTAAAGAGAATTCATTCAAGTCAATCCTTTGTTGTTTCAAGTTTTGGATCAACTTCAAATGACCATAACTTTTAGCACAGGATGAGTTAGGAGACCAATACGATATCACATGAAAGGTCTGGGAATTCACTTTCCAACGCCACCAATTTCGTGTCAATCCAATTTCTGAGTAAAAAGTTATGACTATTTTAGTAACCTGATACAATGTTGTTACAAATTTGCCAACGGGAAAACATTAAAAAGCGTCATTTTTGTCTGTTTACCTCCAAGAAAACCCTAAACGAATTTCTTGACTAATAAAAGGCTTAAAACAATCAGATATTCATCTTTTAATCCATCATTCTCTTCTCACTCAAACCCTAGGGTAAAACCTAAGGAAAAATCAAAGTAGAAGACTACATTCAAGATTCTTTCAATCTTTTTCAAGATTCTTCTTCAAGGTAAGTCTTTCTCCAAGAATTCTATTATTTTCAACTCAAATTCCTCCATACAATTATGAATCACTAATGAAGTTCAAGAAACTAATTCAAGAATCTCAAGAAAGGTTTTCTTGATCGTTTATCTTCAAGCTAGGGTTTCAAGGCTTCTAATCAAGTTCTTCTTCAAGAACCTTGTTCTATCAGGTATGTAAGGTTATCATAGTGTTGGACTAGTTCGTCCTCACGCCCTACATCTACTTTCAAATCAATAAAAGAGAAATCTAGGATTCTACCCTAGATTTGAGTATTCTTGAGATAAGTTGATTTGCGTTCTTTAGTTCATGGTTCTTTTAAAAATTCTATTCCTAATTATTGAGTTTCTATATTTTTATTGATATCAATGAGTTAATTTGTTCATGTCTATAATTCAGCATGAACCCTATTTTGAGTTATAAATCTTAAGAAGTTTTTCAAAGCCAACACTTGAGTTTTAAACTTAGTTTTGAGGAAGTAAGTATGAGAATGAGAAGAGTCGTATACATGAGTTCCATATTGTTATTTAGACCCTTGAGTCAAGTCGTTCATTCCCATAAATTCCACATGAACTCCATCAGTTGAGTATCTTTGAGAGGAGTAGTATCTTCATTTTCTAAGTCTTGAGTATTGAGTTCTTAATCATTTTGGGATTATATTCCTAATCATGGGGCTACTACATGTTACCCATGAAGGTCCTTGAATTTAGTAGTTCATGCTCATAATTCCGCATGAACCCTATGAGTCGAGCAGTCTTGAGATGAGAGGTATCATTGAGTTCTTGAGTTGAGTAGTTCATGCCCATAACTCCGCATGAACCCTCAGAGTCGAGCATTCTTGAGATGAGCAGTATCATTGACTCCTTGAATTCTGGAGTAGTTGAGTTCTATGCATGGTTATTGAAAACCTTGAATTAAGTCGTTCACGTCCATAATTCGGCATGAACCCTATTTTAAGAAGTCTTTTTACAAATTGTTCTAAAACTTGTTTTAAAGACTTGAGCACTGAGTTGAGGAAGAGTAGAGCTGAGTTCATTTTCTTTAAAATGATATATGGGAACTAAGTATTCCCAAGAGTAAATGTTTTTATATTTAAGATGAGAGGAAACTGAGATTTCCAAAAGAGTTTTGAGCAGTTTGAGTACCATCTCTTTTAAGAGAAAGATTTTTTGAGTAATAATGTCAAAACATAGAAAGAGTTATGTTTTTAAACATATGAGCAAGTTATATTTTGGGAGTAGTATTGAGCACCTATATGGGGGAGAGTTCAGACAACTCACAGCCCCCATAAACTATGTAGCCAACGTGGGTAGAAAGGGTGATACTCTTTAGATGATTCCTTAGTGCTTTTGAGCATAGACTAGTGGATCCACTTAGTGAGTAGGTTCTTTACCCCGGCAAAGTATAGGACGGCCCTGACAGCGTGCGGCAAGACGTTGTATCATTACATAGCTCATAGTGATGGTTGTCAGTTAGAGAAACTCCCACAGAGATATTTGTATTCTTATATACATAAAGTTTACTCTGTATTTTCATATACAAGCAGTTTTTATCTTGTATCCATGCATACAAACTGAGTTAATATTGCATTATTTAATACATTGAGTTTCTTTCTATTGTTTTAAAAAGTTTTCCATATATTGCATCTTTTCTTGTTGCTTTATCCTTGAGTTCAGTAGCTTGAGTTTAGTATCTTGAGTTGAGTACCTTTGAGTTGAATTGAGTATCTAATATTTGAGTTGAGTTGAGTAAGTTGAGAAGAGGTAAGTATGTTTCCTTTTTATCAAGTTCAAGCCTATGTTAATGCTTCAGAATTCTGTACATTCCATGTACTGAGCCATTTGGCCTGCATCATTTCATGATGCAGATACAGGTATTCAGGATCGTCAACAAGTGTTTCGTTTAGGTCATGGGATATTCCAGTCAGCTTTGGTGAGCCTTTTTATATTTCGAAGGACTTTAACTTTAACTTTAACTTTAACTTTACCATATAGTTAGTTGTTTTGAGATGTCGTGGGTCTTGTCCCGATATTCTTCTGCAATAGTAGAGGCTTCATAAATAGACAATAGAGTTTGAGAAGTCGGTTTCATTTATCTTATTAAATGTTTTAAAGACTTGAGTTGTCTATTGTTTGCTAATTGAATATTTTATTTATATTCAGAATAAATCATTTGAGTTAAAGCTTTGTATTTGAGTTTCATGAATTTTATTCAGTTTTTAAGCTTTTGTATGCTTGAGTCAGTCTTCCGCTTGTAGTCAGCAAGGATGAGGGTTTGCTTGGGGAGCAGTAATGGTTCTCGACTGTCAGCCACGTCCAGGGTGTAGGCTCAGGTCATGACAAACTTTGTATCAGAGCACAAAGTTCAAGTGTCACAGGGTGTCTATGAAGTCAGGTCAAATAGGATCTTATTTATGGTTGTGAGGGCCCCACCACTTCTATAAACAAGGGACTACCGACATTTAAGAAAAGTTTCCCTTCTTTCATAGTCTTAATTGTGCAATAGAGCTTTGTCATAGATACGTATTCTAACTCATGTGTTCTCATATCCATTCGATTACCCCCTCATACTAGAGGTGGTTGAAAAGTAAAGTACGTCCTTTATCAATGAGTTGCTCTTAGAAAGATTCTTGAGGAATTCATGAGACTCCAGATGACTTGAGAGAAGCCCATGAGTGAGTTAAGTGTTGAGTTTTAGAGGAATGCACTCATGTTCATATGAATCGTGTGTTTGAGCTAAAAGCGAGTTATACATTCTTCCCTAAACCTTATTGAGTTGAGACCTTTAAGAGAGTGGTATATTTATAGCTTGGGAATATATTCACCCTGAAAGATAGTATGAACTACGATATTATGAGCAGTAGTAGTAAGGAGTGCCCTTAAGTCAAGAGAAAAGTATGTAGAGGTTAAGTAATCTAAAGGAAAGAGATAGTGATAGGTCAGATTATGTTATTACACTCGTGCACCTAGTCAGCTATAAGTGATGAGTTCTTTTATGAGTCAAGCAAGGAATATTAAGGTTGTAGAAGAGTTCATGATAAGAGGAATAGTTATTAGTCATGATGAGATAGAGTATATTGTTAACCACAATAGAGTTGAAGTCGATGTGTCATCGTGTTAGAGCAGATGAAATGTATGTGTGGAATCAGAAAGAAAAATATTCATGAGCTGATAGACCAAAGCTAGGTTTATGAACTTTGAAGGGGGGAGCCCCGTAGTACTCAGAGGATGATAGACTTATTTGAGAGATAATGTGCAGTAAGTGAGTAAATAGTATTTAAGTTATGAAGTGGAATATAATGGCAAATTGTGGGTGTAGAGGCTAAGAGGTAAGGATTGACTACTTGTCGTCAGGTCCTAGTGGACGAGTGTTTCTGAATTTGTATCCAGTAGTTGTAAGTTAGTATAGTAAGGAAGCAATCATATTGATATTTGGGTTTAGTAATAAACATTAAGCTTGAATTAAAAATGAGTATCTTGATCAAAATGATGGAAACATGAGGGTGATGATGTTAGTCTTGAGAATTGATCTAGAAGACTTGACAAAGAGTAGGTGAGGAATTGAGATGATTAGCTGCAATAAATATGAGTGGTACAAGTGAGAGACCCTAACCTTTAGATCAGGGCAGTGAAGTGTAGCTAAGTCACAAGAGTAAAAAAGAGCATTAAGAGGTGTACCGAGAGGGTATTTAAATAGAAGTGGTTAACAGAAACACCTTAGAAAGAGTTCTTAGTACCTGCTTATAGAGAGTTCGGTAGTCATGAGATAAGCTTCTCGCAAGTGTTAGAGTAAAAGAGGATGTAGACCAGTTAGAGATAATGGAATAGGTTAATAGCTTTCAAGTGTCAGCTTTAGACCTAAGGGGGAGATGACGAGATGAGAAATCAAGTCAAGTGTTTGAAAATAAGATAGTAATGAGTTCCAAAGAGTATGGGAAATATCTTTTTAGAGGTCCTTTTAGTAATGAAGTATTGTTAGAAAGAGAAGGTTAATAATCCTATCGCGATAATGATGGTGTGATAATTCTGTCTAAGGTTATAAATGAGGAGGAAGAAGAGGATGAGGTCTTGCTATGCGAAATAGCTAAATGAGAGCCCTTAGTTTGTTCTGAATAGTAATACAGGCAAATATTAGTTGGTATGGTAGAGATGATAAGAATAACCTCGTTCCATACCCAATCCAGCCATCATTCGAGGACAAATGATCCAAAGAGGGAGATGTTGTAACACCCCAGAAATTTTTTTTGACCTAAGACTCAAACCATGTTTCGTTGTGAGTAAGATTTTACCGAGGAATTTAAAATTTCTTAAGTATTAAGGTCAGGTCAATAGATATAGCACCTTGAGTTCCAATAAAAGAAATAAAGAGAATTCATTCAAGTCATTCCTTAGTTCTTTTAAGTTTTGGGTCAATTTCAAATGACCATAACTTTTAGCACAGGATAAGTTAGGAGACCCATAAGATATCAAATGAAAGGTCTTGGAATCCTCTTTACAACGCCACCAATTTCGTATCAATCCAATTTATGAGTAAAAATTTATGACTATTTTAGTAACCTGATACAGTGTTGTTACGAATTAACCAACGAAAAAACATTAAAAAGCGTCATTTTTGTCTTTTTACCTCTAAGAAAACCCTAAATAAATTTCTTGACTAATAAAGGCTCAAAACAATCAGATTTTCATCTTTCAATCCATCATTTTCCTCTCTCTCAAACCCTAGGGAAAAACATAAGGAAAAATCAAAGTAGAAGACTACATTCAAGATTTTTTCAATCTTTTTCAAGATTCTTCTTCAAGGTAAGTCTTTCTCCAAGAATTCCATTATTTTCAACTCAAATTCCTCCAGACAATTATGAATCTAATGAAAATCATAATTCTTGTTCATAGAGATTTAAAGAAACTTGTAACGACCTGAACCGTCGTTATTTAGGAGAAACAAAAATTTGGGAAATTCTGGGACATTGTCCCGCAAGAGCAGGGTAAGTTGGCGCTAGAGCGGAATAGGCGAGGCAGAACATAAATTACGAGAAATCATATTTTCTCCATATTTCTAAAATACCTAAATAGGTCGTAAAACACCCTAAAACCCTCAGAAAAGATGCTCTAATCTTGGGAAGGAAGGAGAAGAATATTTCTAATGTGAAGATGCCGATATCTTGCGATTCTTGGCCAAATTCACCGTCACGAAGCCCGGGAACCCGGAATCGAAGTCAAAAACTTTGTGCAGCTGCTTGGCGCCTAAGTAGGCTAAGTTTTATGGATTGAGTTGTTTAAAGTTGTGCTTACTGCATAATATATGTGAATCGATTGTAGGATTTATGCGTAGGCCTTCGTGCACCGAATTATTATTGATTCAAAACCCTAGAAAGAAGCCTTAGAAGATAAATTAGGTTGAGTATGGTCGAATTAGGGTTGCATTATGTGTACTGATGAATAATCCATTGTAGGTGATGGTTGTGATTCTATGTTTGTGTGATGTACGTTTATTCTTGCTTCATTATGATACATGTGTGTATATGAATGTTTCATTATTGATCACACATGTTGTATGGAGATAAATGAATGATGGCTATCATTAAATCATGACTTAAATGTAAGATCTTGAAAATGTACTTGTGATTGTGATTGTGGTGTGTTGAATGGATCGGTTGCTACGTTCCGACATAACTAACTTGGATCGATTGCCACGTTTCGGCATAACTAACTTGGATCGGTTGCCACGTTTTGGCATAATTATGGGATATGTTGCCATGTTCCAGCATAATCATTGGATCGGGTACCACGTTCCGGTATGCTAATTGTTTTGGGTCTGGGTTCCATAAGAGGACCAATGACTTGTCATAATCGTGTATTTTGAGAAAATGAAGTTGTTCATGATGTTCGTACTTGTTGATGATATTGTATATGTTTGATATGTGCATGTGATTGTATGGTGGTGTTGAGTTATATATGTTGTACTTAGTGGTAAAGGTTATGACGGTGTATATCTGATTGTTCTGTGTGTTTAGCGAACTTGTAGGGTATAGTGGAAGGGTAAAGTGTTCAAGGGGCGAGAAATGGATAGTAAGGGTTGTTCCTGTGTCATAATGGAGGAAAGTAGAGGTAGTGTATGTGATGAAATATGCGTAGGTGGACTTCATCTTGGAGAAAAAGATTGGGTTTAGTGGTAAGGAAGTTTGATGTAGTGTGCTATGTGATCATGGTTGAGTAATGTGACGAGGGAGTAAGGGTACGAAGTGAGTGGTTAGTTGGAATGTTTGTGGGTGTAATTGTGGAATTGCTAATGTGTCAGAATGAGTAGGTTATGATGAAGTACCTGGTAGGTAGGTTGATTGAGAAGGATGTTAGTAGTCGGAGTACTAGTGTATATTGGAGGTATTTCAAGAGAGGGTGAAGGTGGAGAAGCGAGTGGTTTATTTCATGATCTTACTAGTTGGTTTCTTATATTATGTGGTGGGCATCAGGTTGACCGATGATGCCTACCAGTACATGTGTTTGTACCGATACTACTTTTGCTATGTCTTTTGACATAGTCTGGTTGCATGATCGTTGAGGTTAAATTAGGTGAAGATGAAGAAAATCTCCAGCAGCTTCTATTCTTCCTTCCACATGGTGGGAGCTGTGTCTTTTAATTATCATGTCCAGTTGTACTCTTAGTTGCTCTTGTACCTGTTTAGACTAGATCTTTGGGAGTGTTAATTACTTTACAAGTCTCAACTCGAAATTGTTTTAAAGGTTTTAAATAAAGAATTCTGTTAGTATGTTATTACCGTTTATTTAATTTTCCGCATGTTTTAAGCTGTTGGGTTATGAGGGTTCTCCTACTTACGTGGTAGTATGTAGGTGCATGCACGTCCCGATGGTTTGGATTGTGACAAATTGGTATCAGAGTCTAGGTTACCGGTCTGCCCGTACAAGAGCAAAATGTGGACTAGACTTCTACGGATTGGTGTGTCGACGTTGACTTGACGTATTCGGGTGGTTCATCCAATACTAAGCATCCGCGGTCATTCAATAGTAATATAACCCAACTAGTGAGTTGGGGTCGAGTCCCAAGGGAGCGGTTTGTGTTTGAGAATTAATAGAAAAGTAAGAACTTCGTTCAAGTCAATTTTAGCTAAAGACATTTATAGAAATAAGCATATAAAATTAAAGGGTGACACAAGTGTCAATTATCAAAGGGATTTGTAATCAATTATAAATTAAAATTACAACTAAAAACGAAAGTGCAAATATAGAGACGGGATTCTTGGGATGTGATAGGAATATGGACTAAAATACACAACCGGGTAAATGCTATTGATAGTAACTCGCTGCAAATTGGTAACTAGGCTAGACTTTTGTGGGGGTAAATTTTCTCTTGAACAATTTACCCCGAATCAAATTGGTTTCTCTCGAACACCGATAAGCAGCAATGAAGCACAACCTTCGCCTTAGTCCATTCACTCTCTCGAGCTGAATGTGTGAGAGAGGGTTTAGGATTCCCTCTCTCAAATTGAATGTGTGGGAGAGGGTTTAGGATTCACTCTCTCGAGCTGAACCCACGATAACCCAATAACCACCGACTATCGATTCAGTAGTTTTGGTTTTAAAACCTCTCTCTCGAGCAAGTCAAAAACACGAAGATAAAATTATATTTGCAACTACAACCCCATTAAATTCAAACACAACTACCGAACAAAATCACCTTTAAACAGCGAATAAACAATCAATTAGCAATACCCAACAGTAAATTAAACTCATATTCACAAAATCACACCCCAAGAATTGCGTTTTAGCTAGACATAGTAAAGAGATAGAAATCGATACCGAAGAGTGTTTTTATCAAATGGGTATGATAGATATTGTCTTTACCACGTCAAAGATGAAGAATCTTCAATACCCACTTCCAATTGCTTAGAAAATGGAAATCTTCAAGTCTTCAAAGCTAAGAAAAATTGTCTCAAAAAACTATGTTCTAAAACTGAGTAATTCAAAAAAAATGGTTTCTGAATTGTAAAACTTAATTCTAAACTAAAAATTCAAACAGGTATTTATAGTTGTCAAAAAGTCTGCTGCGAAGAATCACTTGGTGCAGTTAGTCGGGATCGTTGGTCCATTTGGCGATCCGCCCTTTGGTCTGGTTCATCGCCTTTCTGCATTGGCCTTCAGCAAATTCAAGTTCTGTAATATTGGGTGATGGAATACTGCATCGCGGAATCATTCGGCGACTCGCCGACTGCTCTTTTATCTCGCCGACTCGATTATCTCCTTCAGAGCTTGGCACACTAGAACATTAGGCGAGACTATAGCCATTCGGCGACTTGCCTAATGGCTTAGGCAATCCTTAGGTTGTCTTTCCTTCGTTCTTTTCAGCTGCCTTATTCCTTTTTGCCCAATAGTGTCCATGCTTTATCTCAAACTCCAAATACCTGAAACTCAATGATTTTCATCAGTTATTGAGACAAAATATGCATTTGAGGACACTAAATCTATCAAAATAAAGCCCTAAAAGAGTCCAAATCGTGGACTTATCAACACCCCCAACTTAAACTTTTGCTTGTCCTCAAGTAAAACTCAAGTTCAGCAGTTCAAAAAAGATGTCTCTAACAGTGCTACACAAGACTCAATCATAAATGCACACAAAAAGACTTAACTTACTCGTGCAATGATCAATTGTGCACTCAAAGATTCAAGTTGTGACTCACCATTACCAAAGAATCTCAAGCTCACTATATTTGCTTCAAATGCAAGTTCAAGCTCCACAAAGGTATCCAAATGCCCTCACAAAAGAAAGATTCCATATTCACTCAATGGTTCAATCATTTAAAGTTTCGAAATCAAGATCAAGACTCACACCCACAAATATAAACGCAATGCATGATTTCACCCATAGGTTTGCCCTTATTTTCCAATCGACTTTTGCTTCATCTCATTCAAGATCAAAAAGGTCTTTCCAAGGCTTGTAAAGGGGCTAAGTGTAATGGTATGGTCATTTAGGCTTATAGGCTGAAAATCCTCATAAAATGTGATGTGAACAACACCTTCTTTCCTTCTCTTTATCATTTTCATTAAAGCTCTAAAGTCACCTCTTATTCATCTTTCATGAGTCGTTGGGAACTCCATTTTCTTTGTATTTCCACAACTTTATTTCACAACTTTTTCTTTTCTTTCTTTCTTTTTTTTTAATATGGAGGGGTTCCATTTTTCTCAAAACATGGGCACAAGGGACTTCTTTGCATTTACTTGATTTGCCTTCTCTTTTCACCACACCCCCAACTTAGGTTTTTAGCCTAAGTTGGCTATTCAAACTAAACACAAATCATGAGGATTATGCGTAATGGATAAAGAAAGGTTACAATGTTATCAAGTTTCTTCCAAGAAATGGTCAAGGCTCAAAGGGTGATCAAAATAGGTTCACACACTCACAAGGTAAGACACAAAAAGGTATAATGTCAAATTGGTTCACACTCTTTAAAGTTACCTAAGATCATCTCAAGAAATTGCATCACTTAGTCAACCGAACCAACGGGGCAAATTCTAGGTGTCATCACACATGGTTCACGGTAAGCTCATTACACAAGGCATTGACACCAATGGCAAACAAGATTTTACAATTTCGCTAGTGTGCAATGTTCATCATAAGAGACTCAATTTGATACTTGGTTAGTCACAACGAGATGCAAAGAGTTCAAATATTGTCTATGTAACTTCAATTGACCTCGTCAAAGCCACACATTCATTTATGTTTGATTATAAGCACTATCTGAGTCATCGGTATTGATCAAAATTGGTACTCAAATTTGCAAGAGCCACAAGAGGTGGCAAAATTTTTTAAAAGGGTCAAAAATCATTTACAATTAAAAGCAAGGAGCCACAAGCTCAAACCTTTCACAAAAAGTAATTTATAGCACGAATTTAGCTTAAAGCCCAAATATATAAACAAAACAAGAAAGAGTCACACAAAAGGTGGACCTCACCCCACCATAAATAAAAGCATTTTTCCTCAAATGCAAACAAGAATATAATATCCACAAGTCAAAATAAAAGTAAGACAGAGAGGGAGGTAAAGAGGGGATCATGTCTACGCAGTCGCTCCATCTATCTAGGCATCAGTGCCTGGTGCATCAGTCTGGTCTCGGGCATCAGTGCCCGGGGTCACCTAAGAAGGAATAGAAGTATCAGACCCACTAGGAGCAGCCAAGGGAGTATCTGTCAAAGAAGCCTGCACAACAGCATCTACCATGGCCTCTTCAGTCTCAGTAAGGCCCTCATATGAAGCTTTCTCAGCCACCTCAAGCAACTCCTCATCCGTCTCCGCCTCAGACTCGGGATCACCTGGCTCATCGGGGATCTCCACCATCCCAAATACCATAGACATATCGATGGACTTCAGCTGGTCCACATCTCTTCTCAGCTTAGCAATAGCGGCTTTTAAAGTCATCACCTCATTGGTAGCCTCTTGGCCATGAACACACACTGCTATCCTGCCCATAAGGGCATCAATGGCAGTTCTCAATGGTGTCACAGCATCAGCCAGGACAATCTGAATCATGCCCAAAATGGAGGCCTCGAGTCTGGCAGCTCGACAATCAGCAAAATGGGCAAGTTTCCCCATTTGGAGTAATGAAGCTTGGGTGATCAGAGCCTAGGAGACAGTAGCAGCAACAGGTCTAGGAGGTAGTGTAGCAACAGAAAAACTAGGAATATCAGAAGGAGTAGCAGTAGAGGTACCTGAAGGCCCATGAGCCGGAGTAGGCAAAGATGCCTTTGCAGGTAATGAGTCTGTGTCTACAACCGGGAAAGAATCCACCGGGACTGCCTTCTTCTTCTTTTCAGCTTGGTCCTTTAAATATTTTATCTCGATCCTCCGAATATCAGTATAGGATGTGGAAATCACTTCCACATCCTTCTTGTAATCTCTGGGTACCCAAGTCTGTCTGCACAGCTCGGTGATCAAAATTGGGAAGGGAAGAGAGGTCTGGCGCTTCTTGGCCCTCATGAACATCTCATGTGCTATGTTCATCCCCAGATTCAGTCTCGTCCTATCAATGATGCAACCCAGACAAGATTCTTTGGCATGGCATTGTATGGACTCGTTCTGGGATGACATAATGGTACTGCTGATGAAGCCAAACTAGAATCGTGTAGCGATGTTCAGATCCTTGTTCTCAATAGGTGCTCTAATATCAAGCCATTTTGGAGCACCGTCTGATATTAATGGGGGCAACCACTTCTTCATGTTCTCTAAAGTCTTTGTTCTAATCATGTGCTGACAGTCGTCGTCAATGTCATTTGAGCACTCCAGAACCACATTGATTTCATCAGCATCACACTTCACTCTTTTACCTCTAACGACTATGTAGTAAATTGGTTTGAAAGCAGCTTCCTGCTTGATCCTCTGTGGTATCAAGGTTCCATAAGAGGCATAAAGCTCCCGGACCCAATTTGGAATATACGGGGCACGAGGTTTGGTGAAGATCTAAAACTTGTGAGATTTCAAGCAATCCATTTTCTCTGGGTACCTGTCGATAACCCCATCTGTGGACCGACGCTTTTCCTCAAGGATCATCCTCAGCCCCTCAGTCTTTAATCTGTTAATTGATTTGGGCGGAGGACTCTGTACAGGAGGTGCTAAGACAATAGCATGTTCTCGAACTGGAGGAGAAGAAGTGGTGGGCTGAGGGGTTCTGATCCTAGAAGGATCATGCATCTTTTTAGATCGTAACTCTGCACCCTACGCTTCTACAAGCTCATCATCATCAGACGCTACAGTTTGAGGCTCCTAATGCTCACCCTCACTCTCAGATGTGGTGAGGAAAGTGTCATAGATGTCGGAGCTTGCCCCTGGTGACGCAGGTGCTTTGTTTTTACCCTTGCCTTTCCCACCAGTTGTGGTGAGTTTTGTGGCCTTTCCCTTGGATGCAGCTGCATTCTCATTCAGTGTAATCCTTTTTGCTTTCCCTCGAGGTGGCATGTTTTTTCCTGCAACTTTAGATCTAGCCATGTCTGAAAAACATCGGGAAAAAGTTAGAAAATTTTCAGTTAAAATCACAGAAACATAGTTGCAGACAGACTCGCCGAATCGGCAGCGAGTCGCCAAATCACTTTGGCGAGCTGGGTCGGGCTCGCCAAAAGGATTTGCTTAAAAGATGTGGCAAATTGGTGATGGGAAAGGACTTTTGGTGAATCACCAACAACATTTGGCGAGCAAGGTTCCGGTTGCCGAAAGTTACAGTACAAATAGGGTTCAGGGATGAAAAAAAAAAGTGATCAAGAAGACTTTCAGTGAGTCGCCGAGTGTGCTCAGTGACCTCAGGCTTCTCGCTGAAAGTTACAGAACCAATTATCAAAAAAGCATGAAATTAAAGGCAAGAAGGGGACATTAGGCGAACCTCCAAGTGGTTTGCGACCTCAACCCAGTTTGCCAAATGACCCAACGTGCCTATTTTTAACCCAACTTCTTGAAAACAACCCCGCAACCCCTGAAAACAAAATCAAACCATGCACAACTCTAATTCAAACAAGACCCATAACATACAAGCACGACCCCAAGAATTTTAATCTATTTCAATGCACCAAGCTACGGGATTTCGACAATCAAAACACTACGGGAAAGGTATTCAAATTAAAAACAGCATTTAAGCATACTAATCCTATCGGAAAGGCCCAGCACACATCAACAACCTAATATTGCTTGCATAAGAGTACAAATCACTAAAAATAAATTCGGGTTTCGGAAAACTAATCTTAGTTGCCGATTAATAAGGACTGAAAATCTAGGCTACAATGTAATCCTAATCCAAGCACCAATCGATCAACTAAAATACTTATAGAGTGCGAAAATATCAAAAATAAGGACTGAAAAGCTAGGCTGCAATGTAATCCTAATCCAAGCACCAATCGATCAACTAAAATACTTATAGAGTGTGGAAATATCGAAAATACTAGATAGGTGCGAGTTTGGGAAGCTGAAAAAATGAGGGAAAACGAAAGAATTCGACATTTAAACCTTTGCCTCTTGAATAAACCGTCCAGATTGCACCTATTCGGCGAAGTTAGTTGTGATTGCCGAACACTCGGCGACACGCTGAGTGGTCACTTACCTCGCTGAGTTTTTACAGAACCATTAATTGATGAGGGGGTCCAATCGACAGACAAGATCGAGATCGTCGACTTGATCGGCGATTCGCCAATAATTTCCTGGGTTCGCCGAGGCAATACATGACCCATGAGAGTTTCAATTATCTGGATAGATCTAGAGTGAGAACTGATTATCTGATTTAGCAATTCGATATTCTCTTTGATCTCTTCCAGCACTCTATCTTGCTCACTGATCTTTTGGAGAATGATTAACAACTTATCCTCGACATGTTTACTCTCATTGTTCTCATATCTTCTCCTCTCATGAGGGGGTATGTATCTTTGTTTTCCTTTGCACATGATTTCAATCTCTGATATTTTGTTGGCCAAGTCGTCAAATTGCGTTACCAGTGTGGTTAACATGAAGTCCCTCTCGACTTCTTGGTTTGTCTCAGCCATGTGATCAAGCAGTTGGACTGCTATCACATAGGGCTATTGTGCACTACCACCCGGGATGAGTTGATCAGCTAACACCTTATTCCCAAAAATAAGACTCGTGTAAAAACATTCCAGAAGGACTACATCGGGTATTTCGTGAATTGGGCATTGAACCAGCAGTATTTTAAACCTTAGCCATGACTCATGAATCCTTTCACCTTCCAATTGTTTGAAGGTTAGAATGTGATCACTCAACATCATCACTTCTAACGGAGGGAAATCCATTGTTTCGCAATTACTGCCTGACATGCTCACCTCTTCTATTTCAAAGCATAAGCACACAAAACAAAGCTAAAAATTAAGTAAGTATCACTATAACTAACAAGAACAAAATTCAACACAACTAAAAATTCTCAATTAACACCACTCCCCGGCAGCGGCGCCATTTTGACTTGACGTATCCGGGCGCTTCATTCAATACTAAGCATCCACGGTCATTCCATAGTAATATAACCCAACTAGTGAGTTGGGGTCAAGTCCCAAGGGAGCGGTTTGTGATTGAGAATCAATAGAAAAGCAAGAACTTCGTTCAAGTCAATTATAGCTAAAGACTTTAACAAAAATAATCATATCAAATTAAAGGGTGACACAAGTGTCAATTATCAAAGGAGTTTGTAATCAATTATAAATTAAAATGACAACTAAAAATGAAAATGCAAATATGGAGACGGGATTCTTGGGATGTGAGAGGAATATGAACTAAAATACACAACCAGGTAAATGTTATTTATAGTAACTCGCTGCAAATTGGTAACTAGGCTAGACTTTAGTGGGGATAAATTTTCTCTTGAACAATTTACCCCGAATCAAATCGGTTTCTCTCGAACACCGATAAGCGGAAGTGAAGCACAACCTTCACCTTAGTCCATTCACTCTCTCGAGCTGAATGTGTGGGAGAGGGTTTAGGATTCACTCACTCGAGTTGAACCCACGACAACCCAATAACCACCGACTATCGATTCAGTAGATTGGTTTTAAAACCTCTCTCTCGAGTAAGTAAAAAACACGAAGATAAAATTGTATTTGCAACTACAACCCCATTAAATTCAAACACAACTACTGAACGAAATAATCTTTAAACAGCGAATAAACAATTAATTAGCAATACCCAATAGTAAATTCAACCCACATTCACAAAATCACACCCCAAGAATTGGGGTTTTAGCTAGACATAGTAAAGAGATAGAAATCGAAACCAAAAAGTGTTTCCATCAAATGGGTATGATAGATATTGTCTTTACACACGTCAAAGATGAAGAATTTTCAATACCCACTTCTAATTGCTTAGAAAATGGAAATCTTCAAGTTTTCAAAGCTAAGAAAAATTGTCTCCAAAAACTAAGTTCTAAAACTGAGTAATTCAAAAAAAATTAGTTTCTGAATTGTAAAACCTGATTCTAAACTAAAAATTCAAATAAGTATTTATAGTTGTCAAAATGTGTGCAGCGAAGGATCACTCAGCACAGTTAGTCAGAATCGCCGATCCATTCAACGATCCACCCTTTGGTCTGGTTCATTGCCTTTCTGCATTGGCCTTCAGCAAATTCAAGTTCTTTAACATTGGGCGATGGAATACTGCATCACGAAATCGTTCGGCGACTTGCCGATTGCTCCTTTATCTCGCCGACTTGATTTTCTCCTTCAGAGCTTGGCACACTGGAACCATTAGGTGAGACCATAGCCATTCGGCGACTCGTCTAATGGCTTAGGCAATCCTTAGGTTGTCTTTTCTTCGTTCTTTTCATTTGTCTTGTTCCTTTTTGCCCAATAGTGTCCATGCTTTGTCTCAAACTCCAAATACCTAAAACTCAATGATTTTCATCAGTTATTGAGGCAAAATATGCATTTGAGGACACTAAATCTATCAAAATAAAGCCCTAAAAGAGTCCAAATGGTGGACTCATCAGACGTCCACATCTAATCTTTAGGAAGCTAGGAAGCATTCTAGGAAAGTATTCAACTCATTCTCTCATTTCGTGCGAAGTGTCGCTTGTGGTATGAGTTGAGTCTAATTGGTATCTCCCGATTCCAATTGGTATCTCAACAAGGTAAACCGGACATCGTGGTCACGACTGAAGGAACACAAGCAAGGTAAATATGAATTGGGAAGGTTCCAATTAGTATCTAGCCTTAGGGGCTGAAAATGGCATGGATGACAAGTAATGGTCATATATGGAATGAAATAACTAATAAATGGAATTTGCCTGTGCATGGTGTTTTGGAATATGTGAATATGTGCTACTTGTTCCCCGAATTAACTGTGAATGTGAAGTTGAACTTGTTCGACTATGATGTGATTATGTGTACTATAAAGGTGTGCCTGAAACTTGATATGTTCTATGTGGGCCAAATTGCGTAAAAGAGTTGGACGCGTCTTGTGCCTGTGCAATGATTGTGCAAATGTTTGGGTGTATCTTGGGAATGTGTTGGTTGTGGTGCTAAAATAATATGGATAAATTTTGGTTCGTATATCATGGGTCTGACTGGGAGTAGACAATGATTTTCCTTGTAGGAGGAGTATCCTAAAAGTTCAGGGTAATGCTGGGAATATTTGGGAATTTTTAGAAAAGAGAAAAACCCCAGAAAAAATTTTGCCAGGTTCTATTTCCGTTTTGACCGCTGGGGCAGGATTATTCCTGCCAGAGCGAGACAGGGCGAAGCAGAACCTCAACCCTGCCTCTCCTGTTTTTCCTAACCACAATTTCAGACCCCGAATGGTATCTGAATTCACCCCTACCCGTCTATCCGTGTTCAGCAACAGAATTAATAGATCGTAACACCTTAAGATTTAATATGAGGCTGCATCAGGCAGCAAAAACCAGCATCCTTGTGCTTACAAAAAACTTAAGCTAGTCGAAAGATAAAAGCAAGTTGTCTAAAAATTTACAAGCCAAAAAGGATGAAATAACAGTCAGATCAGGAACTCTCAGACTGGTGGTGTCCACATCGGAGTCAAGGTCCTATGGGGGAATCATGCCAGCCCAAGCCTCATTCAGCATAGGGAACTGCGTGTAGTCCTTCAGATCTAGTCGGGGAATCTCCTTTCGAGGAGCAACACAAGAAAATATGGCCTTAATAGTCTTCCACATCCGGGCCATCAGGCGATCCATTTCCACACCATTCCTCCTCTCCTAGCGCAGCTGGAGACGGAGCATCTCGACCTCTAGGGCAGTGCTGGGTGGAACCGTAGTGAAGTTGGCTTAGGCGCTCCCCATCCTCTTACGGACAGCCTCCAGATCCTCTTCGACCCGTGCACCTGAGAGTGGGTCCTCGTCAACCGAATCCATGACCGCCTTACTACTGCTAGCCCTGCCCGTCCTCCTTATCTTGCTCCTAAAAGTAGAGACCTGTCTGACCAAAAGAGGGTGAAAGGAGGAATCCATAGGAAGTACCTCATCGGCATCAAAAAGTGCCACTCCCGCCCGTTTGCACAGCAAAGTAATGAGTCCAGGTAGAAAGAAAGCCTTTTTGTTACCTCGGTAGAACATCTTCCACTCTGAAATTACTTACGCCCTCACATTTAACTGAATGCCTTGTATAGCGCACACCGCCACCAGAGCCCGAGGAAATGTCACGTATGTGCGGTTTCCTGACAGGCGAATCCTCCTAGTCACCAAGTGTAGCCACCTCTTAGCATCGAGTGACCAATCCGTGCTAGTAATACCCTCCGCAGTAGCCCAGTATACCTGATCCCGGCGCGCAGGCTCAATTAGAGTGTCTCTTATCCACTCTAGATCCATCTACCTTAGCTTGGTCTCGAACTCCGAATTTGAGACATTGGGCAACTCTAATACTTCATTGATGGCGGTGGCATTCAAGGGGATTTCGACTCCTCGGACACAAATGACAGGGTAAGAGTCATCCCATCGGATGGTAGGGAGGATGGCATAAAACTCCCTCACCCAAGTGGAACATGCATCTGGGGAAGCCTTAGTCAGCAAAGCCCATCCGAACTCCATCAGGCGGTCATGAAATACAGGCACCATCTCCTCTAGCTTGAGTAATACAAAACCCCTCTCGCAACAGAACCCCGTGTTACGGTTGTCGTGATGTCTTTCTAGGCTCGCGGCATTGGGAAATCGAATGAAGGGTAAGTGTTCGTCATTCTGATCTATCATTTAAAGAGCCTACAATAAGTTGAATATAAGTTAGAACATGAGGGGATAGTCGGATGAGGCTAAAATGAAAATGAGAGAAAAGTATGTGTTAAAAGGCAGTCCACTGCCTGGCGTATCCCGTCACATCAGCCATAATCCCACTTTGGCAGGGTTATGAAGGCCGCCATAGCGGGATAAAGGCCGCCAGAGAGGCCTTCATCTGGGATGAACAACAGGCGTGGTTATGGTGTCTCTTCGTCCCAAAACCTCTTTTTCGACAGAATTTCAGCAGATCAGGGTGTATAAACTAACCTAGAACATAAATAAGAGATTATTTTGGCAAAATAACTCCTAAATGAGGCCTAAATTGGAATTTTCCACCAAGAGGCCCTTCAACTTCCCCCAACCATTTTTGGATTGATTTAACCGTATTTCTATGAAATCCTTACGCCCAGAACATGGTGGAGACGTTGGGGACGTAAGGGAAGTACCCATGCTTCGTTTATTATATCAATCAAGCAACCTAGTTTAATTTCAAAATAACTACCCCAAAACCATTTCTAAACACTCAAATAGCAGCATGCAATTGTTTTTTAATCAAGTAATGAAGTAAAGAGCGTGAGAAACGAGAATTTACCTTAAGTTTTGACATTTCGAGGAGAGTAATCGAGAGGATTTTGGGAGAGTTTTGAGAGTTTAAGGGAGAAAATGAGAAAAAAAATTTCCTTTTCCCCCTTTACTGACTCCCGATCTCCCACCTCAGCGGGAGATCCTCGCCATAGCGGCCCTACCTCAGCGGGAGGACTACCACCCTAGCGGGCCAGACTGTGTAGTTTCAACCGTTTCGTTTCTTCATGTGTTGCCTCAATTTTTCTCCTAGTCTTTGAGTATAGTACCTTTCTTGTGTTGACTAGATAATCAGACACCATTCCTCGTGGTTCCGTAATAGCCCTATTCGTTAGTTTGGCAGTACTTCGGAAATAGGGCGTATGATTATTTGGTGTTAATCGTTTGGGAACGAATGAGGGGTAAATTGATATCTATTGTAACGACCTGAACCGTCGTTATTTATGAGAAACAAAAATTCAGGAAATTCTAGGCCATTGTCCCGCCAGAGCGGGCGTGTTGCCACTAGGTTAGCGGCGCCAGGGCGGGGTAAGGTGGCGCTAGAGCGGGATAGGCAAGGCAGAACGTAAATTACGAGAAATTCTATTTTCGCCATATTCCTAAAATACCTAAATAAGTCGTAAACACCCTAAAAACCTCAGAAAAGCATATCTAACCTTGGGAAGGAAGGAGAAGAAGATTTCTAACGTGAAGATGGTGATATCTTACGAATTCTTGGCCAAATTCACCGTCACAAAGCCCGGGAACCTGGAATCGAAGTCAAAAACTCTGCCCAGCTGCTTGGCACCCAGGTAGGCTAGGTTTTATGAATTGAGTAGTTAAATCTATGCTTACTACATAATATATGTGAATCGATGGTAGGATTTATGCATAGGCCTTTGTGCACCGAATGATTATTGATTTAAACTCTAGAAAGAAGCCTTAGAAGATGAATTAAGGTTGAGTATGGTCGAATTAGGGTTTCATAATGTGTACTGATGAATAATCCATTGTAGGTGATGGTTGTGATTTTATGTTTGTGTGATGTACGTTTGTTCTTACTTCATTATGATACCTGTGTGTATATGAATGTGTCATTATTGATCACACATGTTGTAAAGAGATAAATGAATTATGGTTATCATGAAATCATGACTTAAATGTATGATCTTAAAAATATACTTGTGATTGCGATTGTGATTGTGGTGTGTTGAATAGATTGGTTGCCACGTTTCGGCATAACTAATTTGGATCGGTTGCCACGTTCCAGCATAATTATGGTACCGGTTGCCACGTTCCAGCATAATTATGGGATCGGTTGCCATGTTTCGGCATAATCATTGGATCGGGTAGCACGTTTCGATATGCTAACTGTTTTGGGTTTGGGTTTGGGTTCCATGAGAGGACCAATGACTTGTCATAATCGTGTATTTTGAGGAAATGTGAAGTTGTTCATGATGTTCGTACATGTTGATGATATTGTATATGTTCAATATGTGCATGTGATTGTATGGTGGTGTTGACTTATATATGTTGCACTTAGTGGTAAAGGTTATGATGGTGTATATTTGATTGTTCTGTGTGTTTAGCGAACTTGTAGGGTATAGTGGAAGGGTAAAGTGTTCAAGGGGCAAGAAATGGATAGTAAGGGTTGTTCGTGTATGTGATGAAATATGCGTAGGTAGACTTCACCTTGGAGAAAGAGATTGGGTTTAGTGGTAAAGAAGTTTGATGTAGTATGCTATGTGACCATGGTTGAGTAATGTGACAAGGGAGTAAGGGTACGAAGTGAGTGGTTAGCTGGAATGCTTGTGGGTGTAATTGGGGAATTGTTAATATGTCAGAATGAGTAGGCTATGACCAAGTACCTGGTAGGTAGGTTGATTGAGAAGGATGTTAGTAGTCGGAGTACTAGTGTATATTGGAGGTATTTCAAGAGAGGGTAAAGGTCGAGAAGCGAGTGGTTTATTTCATGATCTTACTAGTTGGTTTCTTATATTATACGGTGGGCATCGGGTTGATCGATGATGCCTACCAGTACGTGTGTTTGTACTAATACTACTCTTGCTATGTCTTTTGACATAGTCTGGTTGCAGGATCGGTGAGGTTTCATTAGGTGAAGACGAAGAAAATCTCTAGCAGCTTCTATTCTTCCTTCCGCATGGTGGGTGCTGTGTCTTTTAATTATCATGTCCAGTTGTACTCTTAGTAGCTCTTGTACCTTTTTTTACTAGATCCTTGGGAGTGTTAATTACTTTACAAGTCTTAACTCGAAATTGTTTTAAAGGTTTTTAATAAAGAATTTCGTTAGTATGTTATTTACGTTTATTTAATTTTCTGCATGTTTTAAGTTGTTGGGTTATGAGGGTTCTCCTACTTTGGTGGTAGTATGTAGGTGCCCGCATGGCCCGGTGGGTTGGGTCGTGACAAAACTGATTCAAGAATCTCAAGAAAGGTTTTCTTGATTGTTTATCTTCAAGCTAGGGTTTCGAGGTTTCTAATCAATTTGTTCTTCAATATTCTTCAAGAATTTTGTTCTTCCAGGTATGTAAGGCTATCATAGTGTTGGACTAGTTCGTCCTCACGCCCTACATCTACTTTCAAATCAGTAAAAGAGAAATCTAAGATTCTATCCCTAGATTTGAGTTTCTATATTTTTATTGAGATCCTTGAGTTGATTTGTTCATGTCTATAATTCAGCATAACCCTATTTTAAGTTATAAATCTTGAGAAGTTTTTCAAAGTCAACACTTGAGTTTTAAATTGAGTTTTGAGGAAGTAAGTATGAGAATGAGAAGAGTCGTATACATGAGTTCCATATTGTTATTTAGACCCTTGAGTCGAGTCTTTCATGCCCATAAATCCGCATGAATTCCATCAGTTAAGTATCTTTAAGAGGAGTAGTATCTTCAAGTTTTAAGTTTTGAGTATTGAGGTCTTAATCATTTTGGGATTATATTCCTAATCATGGGGCAACTACATGTTACCCATGAAGGTCCTTGAGTTGAGTAGTTCATGCCCATAATTCCGCATGAACCCTCCGAGTCGAGCATTCTTGAGATGAGGTGTATCATTCTTTAGATTAATACGGCCTTTCATCCTCAAACCAATGGGAAAGTAGAGCGTACTATCCAAACTTTGGAAGACATGTTAAGGGCTTGTGTGATTGATTTTAAGGGTAATTGGGAAGACTATTTTCTGTTGATTGAGTTTGCTTATAACAATAGTTATCACTCGAGTATTGATATGGCTCCATTTGAAGCATTGTATGGTAGGAGGTGTAGATCTCTTATAGGTTGGTTTAAGGTGGGTGAAGTTTCCCTAATAGGTCCCGAGTTGGTACATGAGGTCATAGAGAAAGTTTGACTTATTAGAGAAAGGTTGAAAATGACTCAAAGACAACAAAAGTCATATGTCGATGTAAGAATAAGATATCTTGAGTTTGATGTTCATGATTGGGTTTACTTGAAAATCTCACCCATAAAGGGTGTAATGAGGTTTGGTAAGAAAGGGGAGCTTAGTCCCCGTTATGTAGGCCCATATCAAATTTTGAGGCGTGTTGGTAAGGTTGCTTATGAACTAGATTTTCCAAATGAGTTGGCATCGGTGCATCCAGTTTTCCATGCCTCTATGTTAAAGAAATGTGTTGGTGATCCGACATCCATATTTCCCTTAGAAGGTTTGGGAGTTAAGGAAAATCTTTCTTATGAGGAAGTTCCGGTTGAGATCTTAAACCGGTAAGTCAGGAAGTTGAGAAATAAAGAAGTTGCTTCCGTGAAAGTGTTGTGAAGGAATCAGTTAGTTAAGGGTGCTACTTGGGAGGCCGAGGCCGATATGATGTCTCGATATCCTCATCACTTTCCTTCTACTCCTACTTTAGCTTGAGGTAATGAGTTCCTCATGGTTTGTTCTTTGCTTTGGAGTTGTGTGTCTTAAATGCTTCCACTTATTATGCATGATTTATAAAAAGTTCAAGTTTTGAGAAAATGAGTCAATTTGATTGATTTCTACATGTTTATATGCATACGAGTATGAATTGCATGTAGACTATATGATATGATGTTGTGAGAATGTCTTTAGCTTGGAGTTAATGTTTCCTCCTCGGATATATGCATTTGAGTATGTTTTTAGCTTGGAGTTGATGTTTCCTCCTGGGGTATGTGTATTGCATGCATGATGGGCTGTTAGATTTAGTCACCCCCCTCTTATGATGTTTTGAATACGTCCTAACTTGGAGTCGATAGTTCCTCCTTGGTTATATGCATTTAGATGAAATTAAATTGATGGTTGGGTTGTTAGTTCCTCTCCTACTCTTTTTGTACTAGCTTAAATCTCATTAAAGGACGTATGATCCCAAGGAGGAGATATTGTAGCACCCCGAATCCGAAAGAGGGTAAGACAACATTTTTCAGAAGCTACAGGAGCCAACCAACTGAGGCCACCACGGCCCGTGGATGGGACCACGGACCGTAGGTGTGGTCCGTGGATGGCACCCAAAAAGAGGATAAAAAAGGTTGGAACCACGACCTGAACCAACGGACCGATGGTGGGACCACGGTTCGTGGTCTAGACCCCCCAAACCAATGACTCTAACCACGAATGACGGTCGTGCAGGACGGACCATCGTCATGTCCATGGTCCGTCGGTCGTGGCCGTGAGTGGTGGTCAGGCAGTTAAGTGTAGGGGCAGTTGGGTCTTTTCCTAATTATTTTATCCCTATACTACGTCGTTTTACCCTTCACTAAGAACCCTATATAAGTGATTCTAACCCCCAAATTAGTTCGTTCACTTCTTTCTCTTCAAATTCCCCAAAAAGAAGAACTCTCAAATATTTCTCTCTAGAAAGCTTGAAGAAAAAGGATTCAAGCTAGGGTTTCAAGTCAAGTCTCAATTCCTCCATTGGAAATTAGAAATTGGCTTTGAGATACAATAGTTTTCATCCATGGATTCCTTCCATTCATGGAGTTTTCAAATTCTCCTATTTTTAAAGTTAGAAATCCCTAATTGAGTTAGGGTTTTCTTCAATTGTCATGGGTTCTCTTGATTATTGATTTAAATGATTGAATTATGATCTCTTATGCATGAATTGATGAAATACTAAGATTTTATGATGATTTTTCTATGAACCCATGTAATCCCCATGTTTTCAAGTTATGAGCATATGATGAGGGATTTTAATTATGAAGGAAGAGTTTTATGAAATTTAGCATGTATTGATAGAGTTACATGAATTTATGATGAAATCCATATCTAACCCATGTTTTCTAAATATTGATGGTTGAAAGTGGGTTGTGAACCTTCAAAGGTAAATTATGGAATTATGCATGTTCTTATGAAATCTATGCAAATGTTTCAAGAATGCTTTGAGAGTAAAGTATCTATGATGATGTTATTGTTGTGTTGTTGAAAAGATTGTTCTCATATACACATGAAAGCATGATTGTTAAAGGTTTTCTCACATAGTAAGGATTCTAAGGTTGAAAGGTCTTCTCACCTAATTGAATCAAAGATAAAGAGTTATCCTAATGAAACCTAGTTTGGATTGGTTATTGAATGATACCTTTCCATGGATAATAACTAGCTTGGATTAGCAAGATGACGTGCCATTCCATGGATAATAAGAACAAGTAATAATTGACTATTCCATGGGATTTATGCTTAGCACCGAGAGAATATTGAGATGGAGATTCTCCCATTAGTAGAGGTCGGGTTTCTAGAAGCAATCTCATTAGCCCTTACCTAGGTGCCTCCATAGGATGATTGTCTAGATAGACATTAGCTAGTGGATCCACTAAAGCTAGAAGTTCATGGTCCTTACCTTGGCAAGTAGGACAACCCTTTTCGGTGTGGGAGACACCGGGGGATCATGTTATAGCTCACGTGGTCTCTACGTCGGTTAAGGCTACTTCCCACAATAATAATAATGAACTAAGGTTTCTTCAAGAAGTATCTCATATGTGTTCAAAGACTTTAAATGATGTTAACTTGCATTGACCATGTTTTTATGACTTATGCTTTCTAACCCTTTTATATCATGTTTTAGCTTGGTCAATTGCATGCCATGAAATATCCTCTTTTAGCATGATTTAAATGTTTTATGAATAGCTATCATACTTGGTACATTGTTTTGTATTAACGCATACTTTTGCCTACATTTCCCAAATGTAGGGTCCGATAGTCAGGTTTCTCAATTTCGTGGCTAGTGGTTGATTACTAGGTTCCCGGGCTTTGGTGAGTCCTCATGCTTCGAGGACGGACTTTCCTTGTTTCAGTTTCTTTCTTGTATTTCAGTTTTGGACATGATGTATGGTGTAGGCCCAATTTCATTCTATTGTATTAGATGGCTATTGAGACAAGTGTTTTAGACTTTCGCTTTTCTTTTATAAAAACTATTGGACTTGAAATGTTGTTTTACTTCTTTTGTTCTCTTTCCTATGTTATGAATGCTAAGTGGCTTGTATGGGGTCTCTCGGGGTCTTATACGCCATGTTACATCTAGGAGGTACCCTGGATCGTGAGAACAACCGTGTATTGATATGTTGTCCTAACAGACCAGGAGAAGGAGTGAATTAACTACGGGTGTTGAGTGAATGTCATAGAAAACATTCATGAATAGTGAGAAGGCGATGTAAGGAGGAAATTAGGTAAAATTTGAATTATATGCTATTGAGTGCATATATATGTCATGATCACTAGATCACAACTCTAATCTTATAAAAAAAATGTTCATTTCACTCTTTGTGAAAAATTTTATGTACTTTTCTTTTCTGCTTGAAACTAAAGTAAATTTTCCCATATTACTGTTTTAGTTTTGTGCTCTCTTTTTTATTAGATTGTGCAAGTGTTAAAATATGGTTGCTGGCTTGCAATGGCTCAAAATAACTGTCTAATTTTGTATTAGGGGTTTTGAAAGGGAATATACTCAGCCAAAATTGTCTAACGAAGAGATGGTAGACATCGGTCGTTCGGTAGGGACTAGGGAGTATTAGAAGAAAAATATTCCATGTATTATTTAGTACTATATATTATAGGAATTTTGAATTTATGTACAATTGATTCATGGATTAATTATACACCTACATGATATTATAAGATATATAGCTAATACCTTTTATTTGATTGTATTAATAATACATAAGATTTAATATCATGAGAAAAATATATGTAAAGATAAAAATACTCCTCAAATCCTTTTAATCATTTTATTTATTTTCTAGATTTTATGCTTTATATTTGTAATAGTAAATTTATTTAAGAGAAAATTTCATAATTAACATATATAAGACTATTTATTACTAGTTATGACATTATTGTTTATGTTTCAAGTTTTAACAAGTAAAAGACTTATCGGATATAACATTTGTTAAACATATAAAAAAAAACGGAATGGAAAATAACAAACATATTAATGTATTAATGATAATAAAGAATTAAATTAAAATAACCCTTAACCAATTAATTATCAATATTTTTCCTTAAATATGGTGTTTAGTAACTGGTAACATGTATTAATCCTTGATTTTCTCCTTGGTCACTATTTCAGTTGTTATCAATCTCCTAATTAATAATATTAATCTCCTATTTTTATTTTTTCTTCTTCCTTCTTTTTAATTGTCAAATCTTCTTAAAAATTTCACCGTAGTGCTTATTTAATATTGATTAAACATTGAGGTAGAAGGAATGTATTTTTTTTCAATGCTTTAAAAATTTATATCGTTTTTTTTTTTGTTTTTATTTGCTTATGAAATTTTGTTTTAGGAATGTGTATTTTATTTTTTAATTTATTTTTCTAGATGAATAATTTTTTTAAAAGACTGCATCATTTACAAATTAGCATCTTATATATACAAACTTCATAAATCGAAAATCTAAAAAGAGAATTGTTAAAATAAATTAATTTACCAGTTTTTAAATAATTTTCATACTTAATGAGATGAGTATACCTTGTTATATATTAATTCACACCATAAATTTAAAAGAATTATCATTTATTGTATGTAATGAGTATATAATATGATTTTCATTGTACACATTTACTAATACTATTGAATTCAGCTTATATAGCAAATTTGTCGGGGCATGAAATTTCATATCTATTTCACACAATAAATACTTATACATACTAAACTAAACTAAATTAAACTTACTAATGAATACTAACTTTTATACACATTTTGAACACTAATAAACATAAAGTTTAGTTAATATTAACAATAAACATTCTACATATACACAAAAAATATTAAACTCAACACAGAAATCACAGTCAATACAGAAAATACATATCAACTTCATGTCAAATATATACACATTATAAGAATTTCATACAAATAAAATACATACTTTATACAAACTATATATAAAAACATAGTATATCAATTTCTTACAAATTTAATGTCACATGTAAACACAAATTACACCTTTCATTCAGGTCGCATCTCTTATGTCAATAGTGCAAATATAGATTTCAATTTTAAACTTGTGTGTGTCACCAATGTCATATTTATACCAACAAAGGGAAAACTTTACGCAAAATTTTAGTTTACATTAACAATAAACATTCTACATATACACAATATTATTAAAATCATACCATTTTTATGTCAACACAGAAATCACAGTCAATAAATAAGTATAAAAAAATCATACCAAATTTGTGCTAGTCTCACCATGGCATACATAAAAATTTAAACAAAATATAAATTAAAAAATTAATTTATTAAAAATACCTTCCCAACATGTTTGACCTTTTTAGACTTGGGAATTTTCGAATTCTCCTTCAATGTTGAACTAGATTTTTTTTGGCCAAACACATATACAACTCCTCAAACTTGTCATCATTTTTCATTTTGGCATTCCAACTTAGCCTTGTTCCATTTTAACTCTTAAACTTCAATTTTTCTATACCATTTAAACACTTATACTAATTTTTATGATTTGTTTTTATTTATGTTCTTCAATTGCAATTTCTTATTTTAAATAAATAGACGTGTTCCTGTTAATTAAAAAAAATTAAACATTCACGAACGAACATAAAAATTTTCAAACAATAATATTATTTTTGATATTTCTCTGTATTTTTGCATGAAAATAAATTGACGAAAGTTCTTTGATTTTCTTTCTTAAACATTCAATTAAATTAAATAACACTACTTATTTATTTTTTCTTATCATCTAGGCTATCTAAATTTAATGCAAATACTCACTTTTAATTTTTAATATAAATCAATACGAATAAAAAAACCCATCTTCAAAAAGACTCGACTGACTTAGTTAATAACACTACTAAAAAAAGACTCTTGTTCATTCCTAATAACACTACTAAACAATGTTAAAACTCGACTGACTTTGTTAGGTTGTCGGTGATTTTAAAGAACGAAAACCAACACAATTTTATCGGTTATTTTTCACACAAAAATACATAACACTCTTAAAAAGAAATTATTATTTTTTAAAAAGAATTATTTTTTGTTAATTTTTAATTTTTTAACTAAAATTAAATGACACGTGTCGATTTAAAATAAGAAGATGCAATTGAAGAATATATATAAAAATAAATAAATCATAAAAATAGTATTTCGTGTTAAAATGGAACATAAAAAATGAAGTTCAAGGATTAAAATGGAACAAGGCTAAGATAAAGTGCCAAAATGAAAAATGTGAACAATTTAGAGCGGCTGTATATGTGTTTGGCCATTTTTTTTTAAGGTTTCGAGGACTTCTTCAAAGTGGCATCGTTCTTCTTTGAGGGTATGACATTCTTCTAGGGCAGAGTTTGAATTAAAATATCAAAATTTGGAGGCTCTATTTCGATATAAGATTCATGTTTGATAAATTTTGGACTCTTTTTAAGTGTATGATACTCCTTTTGATTTTTCGACATAGTATAATTATTTTCTTATGAATAAAAAAAATGGAGTTGTGAAATTGAGGAGCAGAATATAGATGATTTTTGTTTGAATGATGTTGAAGAGCAATGGAGAAAGAAAACACCGTTGTAAGAGACCTGGGTATGTCGGGGTGGGGTGGGGGTGACGTATGTAAGTTAAGAAATCCTTGGATGTAGTAATTGATAATTAATTGCATGCCTGATTCTCCTTCTTATTAATTAACCTCTGTTTCTGTAACATAGTAATTAGGATAATACTATATAATCACTTAATAGACTATAATTAATTAATTCATAAAATAATACAGATCTATTAATGCCTGTAAATAAAACATTACTAGTACTAATTAAAAAATAGTAGATTTAAAGGCTACAATATTAACTCTTAAATAGATGTGTGGGACAGTTTTCTCTTTATTTGAATAGATTAACTTACAAATTTTATTATTTAGATAGTTGTTTGTTACTAAAAAATCCAATACAAATTAATACAATATTTGAAATATGAATTGCTTAACATTTAGTAATTGAAAGACAAATATATTACCACATGACGTTTGTGATCTTAATTGAATGTATTATTTGTTGATAGATAATTATAAGTGGTTCTAATTAGAGGTTCTCTTCTAATTATTTATATTTTGAACAATTTATAAAATTGCATACATATTAAAACTATAACTTACATTTTTTTGTGTAAACGTAGATTATTTATTCAATTTTACTATCGTTTACCGTGTTTTCGATTTTAAAAAATGATGGTCTATCTTTTTGAAATTAAAAATTGATGTTTGTGAATAATTAATTTATTAAGATGACAATTATTACCCGGAAATAATTCAAGTGAAAAACAACAAACATGTCAACAAAATTATTCTCCTAGCTAGTTAGAAGCCACAAAAAAAAAATGTACAGTAATTTTCTACCTTGATCCAATTACATAAAATAGAAAATCACATAATAATTCAAGGGTAAATAATTGGAAAGAATTTTTTTTAGAGTTTTAACCCAAACACAAGATTAGGTGAGAAGCAACGAACCGAACACTTGATAAAAAAATAAACACCACATTACTAATCTCTGCCTTGTTAATCTATGTACCAAACGACCCCGAGGCTAAATAATCTGTCCGCGCCAGAGATTAGATAAACGCTAATCACACAATGCTAAGGTCATCATTCTATCCAATCACAAAATGTGTGGAGAGAATCCCTTTGAAAGAAAAATTTCAGAATTATTCAACCACAAAAATACTCTATTTTGTATATGTCCAAAGAGTTCGAACAATTATACATAGGCAGTGTAAGCTGCTAAATATTCAATTCATGCAGGCAGTAACAAGGTCTAAGAAAATCACTTAATGATAGTACCAAACAACAGCAGGAGCAGATTATGATACATTCAATCACCACCAACAAACTCCCTTCCCCCTCAACCTCCAAAACAAGTGGGAAAAAAACACAGAGAATTCCACGATCAAATTATTTGCATAGACTAGATCCTATTTAACATTGTTTACAAGAAAAAGAAACTCTCACCAGATACGTTACACATTAAAGGGGTAACAAACCTGAGATACTTCCTTCCGCGAGGGCTCACTCCAAAAATTATCCATTCTAGTAAGTAAAAACTTCGGCATAAGGGAATTGCAAATCCCTAGCAATACAGTTGAAATAGGTGAACGTTGGTAGAGCCCTCGCTTTTCTGGAGCAATACTCTACATTTGCACGTTTTCCTACAGTATTAACTCGTGACTGCGAATCTCGAAGCAAATGATAGTGTATGCTCAAAAAAGTCTTCACTCTCAAGAAAGAAAACCATCAACTCATAACATCAACTGCTTTCCCTATATGAAGACTATCAGAAAGAAGTTTACTTTCAAAATTGTTTCATTATATGCACTGCCTGGATCGAAAACTGTCATTTGATAAGAGAGAGCCTGTCAAAGTTTTCACTCTCTTTGCCCCAGCAGTAGGTCTAAGGACTGTGGTATTACCCACTACGGAGCATGGATCTGTCCCGTTCTCTCGACTCCCTGTGCACCAACCACCGGGGACAAACATGCCTTGACCTCGAAACAGGAGTTCATTGTCAATCTTGTCAAGCACTGGATCATCTTGATGAAACTTTCTCGCAAATGGGGCATTACTGTCAACCATCTTTTGCATGTCATCAAGAGTAAGGTAATGAGGATGCTGCTTTGGAGGGTTATCCCACGATATAAAGTGTAGATCACTGTTTACTGTGGTATTGCGGAACTCCTGAGCATTACAAACAACAGTGTGGAAATAGCCTTCCGGAGTTGAGATGAAATTTGCATAGTACATAAGTACAGTTCGAGGCAAGTTGTCCCATCCCCATATGCAGAAGTCAACAAAGGGTCGAGAAAGGGCCATCCAAGCAGACCCTGAAAGAGGCAAGAGCAATGTTCTAGCAATTTTGTAGAGTCCTAATAGCAAAACAGTCTAGATGAGGAATAAATAAAGCTATTGCTCCACATGTCAACTCTTGTTCATCATCTTACCCTTTCCAGCCCCCTCAATATAATCATAAGCAAAAGTAAAGCAATAAATGGCACTCCCTTAAAAAGATGAACCTTCAAAGATCTTTTTATTTTTTATGACAAGGGAAATCCACAGCCGCTACCTTTTGGGTGCGCATAGGGTAAAACCCCCGCTCCTATGCAATAGCTCACAAACCACAAAGGAGAGGTAACCCGCACTAGGCAAGCCCAGTGCGACGAGCTCGACCCAGAAGGCAAACCCCTTGCTTTCGCTGGCAAGGGGTTTCGAACTTGAGACCTCCAACATGGAAGTCCCAAAAAGATCTTTTTTTTTTATTTTGAGAATGTAACAAACCTTCAAAGATTTTACATTTAGAAAACCTGATAATCTTTAACCAATGCTTGATCAAATAAATAAATCTTTAACCAATGAGTATATTCACCAAAAAAAGAATTATATGACAATAATTGTTTATCATGTAGTCTAAGTCAGTACTACTCGAACAAACAATGTAAATATGCTCCTTAATAAAATGTGTGAGAACAGACATTTATTTCCACGCATACTTTTTGTTGGTTGAAATTGTCCATCAATCTGAAGGAATAGCACAAGAAAAATCCACGTTGATACCAATGACATATGCAATACAGAAATGGACCAGGGTGACAAGAAATATGTGTTTTTCCACATGGTCGGAAGCAAGGGAGCCAATACTGAAAGCTAAAAACTTGAGGAAGAGAAGGATCACCTATACTAGTTGGTGCTTTACGCAAGTACTCAGGCAAAGATGTGGACAACCTCCTTTTGCATTGCCAGCTACATATGCGCTTGTGGTGGGAGATTTTGAGATGGTTCGGGATAAGATGGACAATGCCAATTGCCAGGCACTGTGAAGCAGGGGTTATGGAAAATGGAAGAGAAGAAGCAGCGCGTGGAAAGCACTCAAGTGGATTAATGGAATGAGAGAAATCAGAAAATATTACATGGAATGAAGAATGATATTGTACATTTGACAACAGCCTCTTATCCTGAGTTATCTGTTGGTGCATCCTTGAGGTTCTGATTTGTATAAAAAAAATAGTTATTTTTCGTAGAGAATCATATCTTTCTGTAGGTTCTATACTTTTTGGTATACTGCTTGTATATGAAAGTTGTTCCCAACATTAATAAAATTAATTACCTAGTCAAAAAAATTGTATAAAGGAGTTGTTGTTTCAATGTTATATATATGCTGGGAAAACAGCATTTCAATTCTTCCAGCTCTTGCTTCAATCTAATGTGACAACTGTAACAAGAGGCATGATCTAATGGTGCAGAATAAAACTAATGTGTGTGAATTTAATCTTTCCCCAGAGCTTCAGGTAAGCAATACTTCTCTAATACAGTATGCAAATCCTGCATTCACAGGTGTTGGAAACACTGAGAACCATCCCAAAAATACAAATGTGCTTGCTGTTGAAATCAAGAACCAATCCCTTCACTTAAAGTATCAATATCATAATGTTATTGTGTTTAATACTGGGATTTCGAGTCATCTGCATCATGCCTGACATGATCTTTTTTATCAATCTCAACTACCATAACCTCTAAACTCACATGAAGTTCAAAATATTTCCAAGAAAAGTGGAATCACGTTGACTACGAATGCTTCTCTATAGTAAAATTACCAATTCCAATTTTCCTTCCTGCATCAATCTTCCCTATACATACGATTTCTTTGTTATAGTTGAGACATCCTCTGACCATCCATTTTGGACCCTTCTTATACGTCCCGCTGAATGTTTAACTGAATATGTTTGTGACTAAGAAAAGCATCACTTTCCTTTTTAATTACAAGATAGCAGAGAGTTGTGTAGCTTCTCCTTCCACACTAGTAGTCGTAGTATTTCTCTTGTAGTTTCTTGTCCTTCAATTTCTGTTAATATCTACTGTCACTTGTACTTCGATCAGTGCACTATTTTGTTGTAGACACACTTCCTTTTTCAGAATGCTTTATCATACTTTCTTAGTATTTTGCCATGATTTCTTCAGTTCCGTCATATCTTTTTCGATATGCCTTTCCTTGAGCCGAGGGACTATTATAAACAACCTCTTTACCTCCCAAGGTAGGGGTAAGTACACTCTACCCTCCCCTCCCCAGACCCCACTTGTGGGATTACGCCGGATATGTTGTTGTGGTTGAATAACTAACAAAGTTTGCTTGTTCAGCATCTTGTCAAAGACGAAATTCTAACTTCATTAGGCTCAACGGTTGAACGTGTTTATAGTACAAAATGTAAAATCGTCAAACATCTCATCCATTCATAAGAAAAAAGGATTCCCTATCCAACAGATATTCCCTATAAGGTAAAAGTTAGATCTCTAGCAGCAAGTTAGAATTTGGGTAAGAGCATGGATAACACACAAAGGAAAACGGAGCTGGAACTGCAGTAGATTTTCAAACTTTACTATTAAAACACCTCATCTATTAAGAGAAGAAGTGCAAAGAAAGAAATGATGCCTGTAAAAAGCTTGAAAGCTGTTGGTACACTTCTTCTCTGTGTAATCCAGAAAACATCAGATTTCTTATTCATGTACAACCCCGGATCAATGATGATTGGCTTGGCCCTCTGAAACCTTGAGAAATAGAAACCAAACAAGTAAAAATCATCCAATGTCATGAAATAAGGAAAACATATATATATACTTACTCTTTCCATCCAATATCACTAGTATGATCAATGAAGTTAAGATCCCGTGGTAAATCCGAAAATGCATGAATAAGATCTGAGAATTCAACATTCAAATTAAACCCCATTTTTTTTTTCAAAAAAATAGAAAAATCTCATAATTATTTTCACAAGAAGAAAATGGCTGACCATCTTGAGTAACAAGTGGGTAATCAGAAGCACTGAGGTTTATAAACCAATCCCATTCCCCACCTTGTTTCAACAATATAGCAGCAGCATGGAGCGTATTAGCTACCATAGTTGGTCCACGATAAGTCACAAGATTAGCTTTCGTAATCATACGCACATTGTTGAATTTCCTAAAAATTGGATGATTGACAACAAATTTATGCAAATGAAGCCTCTCTTGAGGCGATGAGTCAGCATCAAGATGCACAACATAGTGGTTATTTGGGTGGTAAAGAGCTTGAAGGGTACGCTTCAGCATGGCACCATCACCAGCGGAGCCGGAGACGAGATAAGCGAAACGTGGAGGGGCAGGGACTGTGGAAATAGGTAACAATTGAAGCTTTGATTCGACGAAAATGGAGGCGGAGGAAGGGGGCAGTAGAGGAGTAGTAGCATTTGGTGAAATTAAGGTAGTCATAAAGAAGATGAAGAGGAAAACTAGAGAAGCAATAGCAAGTGGAAATATCCACTTACGCTCCGTTATTATTGCTGGGTATTTCAGGTGTTTGTAAAAGCTTTTCAGCTTCTTCATCGGGTTTAACATCTACAAAAATGGTGGACAACCTCATTTATTTACCATACCACATTTCATGGATAAGAGTTTGTAACAGTGCTAACTGGTAGGTGAAACCATGAATGAAAAATTAAGATCTACTCCCTCTTTCTATTCTTTCATGATTATTTGATTGCAACATTAGGTTTTAATTTCATTTCATCTTTATCTCACATTATTATTATATTAATCTATTATAAAAATTAGGTAATAAATCATATATCTATACGAGAATTTCTCTTTTTAATTTTTAATTTTTTATGTATTGCTTTTGTATTCTATTTAAAATAGAATGTGATTTTTTTTTACTTCTTGCTTCCATTTTTCTTGTCTTTTTTAACAAATTAAAATAAATTTATTACTTATTCTAATATTAGTTCGTCATTAAATAAATATATAAATATTAGTAGTTGAATTTAAAATAGAGTTAAGTGTCAAAAAACACATCTAAACTATCACATTTTTTTGAGTTTCATATCTAAACTATTGAGAATGAGTTTCATACCAAAATCATCACTTATTACTTTGAGAAACACAACTCTCTCTTTTATAACACTCTCACCATGGTGTGTAGGGGTGTCAACGGATCAGTTTGGGTCGGTTATTGGTCAAAATCAAAACCAACACAAATACTATCGATTTTTTAAGAATCCAAAACCAAACCAAACCATAGACAAAATTGGTTCATTTAATCGGTTTGATTCGATTTTTTGGTTTGGATCGGTTTTTATCCAAATCGTGAACACCCCTAATGGTGTGTATAATACTCTCTTTTATTTTAAAAAAATTATCACATCACAGTCTACATGGACAAAACATTCCATCTTGACAAAAATTAAACAAATTAAAGTTATTATTTAAAATTAAAGAATACAAAATTATTATCCCAAAAAAAATTATAGAATAAAATGTAAAATATTTTTCTTACCCCACCGTCACTTCCTCTCACTGTAGCGCCCACCCCTCCTTCAAATACTAATTTAGATATTATTTCATTTTTTTAAAAAATAATTCTACCCACTTGTCACGACCCAGACCGTCGTGATTGGCACCCACACTAACCCTCCGGTGGGAGAACCATTACTACAACCCAAACTAGCAACTTAACCAAATACTACACATTTAAAGATACGGAGGCATGTTTAAATGATAAAAAGAAATACGGAGTTCCCATAAACTCCAAAGGTTTAAACAAATAACTTAACCAAACTAATGCGGAAGAACAACTCCTAGAACCTGAAAGTCAATGTACCTAAACTCTACTAACGACAAGTCTAAGAACAAGGGGTACAACCTCGAAACTAAACAACTACTAAAACAATGTCTAAGTCCGAAAAGAGTGAACCAAACAAAATACGAAGGATTTATGGCAGCCTGAAAGAACTGGCTCACCCTTGAATCCGATCTCGATCAATAGTCACCTAGCTGAGGTCTATCAATAGCCACATGAAGATGCCCTGTACTCAACAAAGAACAAGCAAGTGTAGTATCAGTACACAATTACATTGTACTGGTAGGATCACGCGGCTATCCCAATAAATAAAACACATGTGAGCAACCACAACATTACAAAATAGGCATATACCGAACATATACAATATTAGTCATCTTTTCAGGATCAATATAGCATTCCACGTTCTCAATAATACACATTGGTTATCATTTTAGAGCAACATACAGTCTTCCAGTATCAATCATCATTAGATATGAACGTAATCATCATAAGTAGATACACAACACAATTCAATGGTCCTCTCACGAAACCTAATTCAATAGTCCTCTCATGGAACCCATACCCAAACTGTTAGTGTACTGATACGTAGTACCCGATCCAAGTTACTGTGTCGAATCGTGACACCCGTTCCAATGTTTATGACGGTACGTGGCAACTTATCCCAGTTAATGTGTTAGAACGTAACACCCGATCCATTCAACAATCCACAATCACAATCACAAGTACATTGCATAATCATACAATTAAGTCATGATTCATGGCATTCAATTATTCAATTATCCTCATTCACGATTAGTGTGATCAATAATGCAACATTCACATACATACATGCATTATAATGAAGCAAATACAAACATATATCACACGACATGAAATTACAACCATCACCTACCTCGAATCCAAGCTTGAATCCCCTAAGGCACTTGAATCTTCTCTTTTTGGATTCTTCCCGCTTGTTCGTGGTCTAAAAATATACAATTAACGCAAGGATCAACAAATGAGGCCTAATTACCCGAATTACAATCAATAATATCAATCCTAGGTCAAACCCTTGATCCCCATACCCAGATTAGGACTTTTTCCACCATAATTGTCCTTTCAAAACCCTCCCCCATCGATAATTATCCATGAATTTACATTCTACGGATCGAAACATGGATTCGGGGAGTAAAAACCTTACCTTTAGCCTCAAGAATAGTGAAAAATCGTCAAGAACACACTTGGGGTTGTTCCTTAGCTCTCAAGGTCGAAAAGTGCAGAATAAAACGTTTTTGGGGTTTATTTTTGACTTAAACCGTGACTGTCCCGCTATGGCGGCCCCCAGCCCGCCACAATGGCTTGCACGGACACAGTGAGTCGAATTAAGAGTTCCAAACCCTATTTCACAACACACATTCATCCCATGACATTCAAAACATACCCGTTCATGCTAAGATCAATTTTAGGAGTTCTACTCGCCCGAATTCAATTTTGTAAAGTTTTACGGGTTCCTTAACATCTTAGCTATCTACTCATGTGATCAAAATCATAATTAGATCACCCAAATGTTACCAGATTTTCCTAGACTCGCCTGACTCCGATTTCATCGCGACCAAGAATTTCAACTAGTTCTTCCTCATACAGAAGGTCTTGTTTAAAATAACTGAGTCTCACTTTATGATATAATCTCTGTCCCCAAACCAACCAATGGAATACCTACACATCCTCTCATACAATGCCTCAATGAAGTCTTTACCATACTCGAGTGATAATTATTGTTATATGTATACTTAACTAACAACAAAACTATTCCCAATAACCACCAAAGTTGATCGTACACATGTCTGCAACTTGTTATCAAGGACGTTGATACAAAAATCAGGACAAATCCTTTCTCACATAACCATAATAAAATTCTAAATCAGCACTCGCTATAATTAGATGTGGACCTAAACCAACCAACACACAAATTTGATCTTTATATATCAGATACTCATCGAGGGATATGTCCAAGCATACAAACCTTCTAACCACATTATCGAATGCTAGATTTAGCAATTATGATTGTAGATTGCCCTTAAGAACAGTAGAATTGGACCCAATGATCCCTACATTCAACCACACATAATCATTACATGACCTCGACGATAAGATGAATATTAAGATTATCGAACAATCATAATTACGTATGGTAGCTCTTCTATGAATTCTCATAAGCAAGGTGGTACATGTAGAACCACTAAAATATTTTAACAACTCAAGACAATGCCAAATATGTCATCTAAAATAACAAAGTCTTCCCAATCATCCTACTCAACCAAGAGAACATCGCAGGATTGGCACCCCTGATCCACCACTAAGGATCCACCCACAAAAGTGAAAACACACGAGAGCATAGCTAGTGAATCATACTCACAAT
>NC_064284.1:39166499-39176829 GCF_019186545.1 Solanum stenotomum | reverse complement strand
AAGAGTTTTATCCCTCAACGGGAGCAAGTAAGGACTAGTTAGGCCCCTTCTATTCTGTTCTTTGTTCGTAGTGCACTCGATACGCTTAGCCTATCCTTATCTCTTCGACATGGTTATCTCAAGCATCCCCGTAGTGTTGATTACAAACCAACTTCTTCTTGCTCTTAGCTGCTTTCTCTGTGTCACCTGATATGGCAAGCGGACCTGAAAGATAGAAAAGAACTGTTTAGAAGTCTTTTGCAAGACTTTTTCAAAATAAAGACCAGGCCATGGACTGGACGATAGAGGGTAATCGTGATATATTGAGAGAATTTGGAATCTTAATCCAAATTAGATTAGTATAGGAATGTGGAATAAAAGGTGGACCTCGGTAGGACGGGGAGACAAATATAAAGATGGTGGGCACAGCCAGCACTGTAGGTGGAGGTACACGAAGACAACATACATATCTATTTTGAATCTATATCCCACGCTCATCAGCTCTTCAGGAAGAGAAGGACTCACTGGGTTCTATACAAAAGCTGTACAATGGTTGGGCCTGAGGATCCACAATTTCAATATTATCCTGAGAATCAGAGAGCTAATGATAAGGGATTGGAGGTGTGAATTGAGACATTTTTGGAGGGAAGGCAATGTGATGATGTGTTGGCTAAGCAAAGTATCGGTCCTGCTCCTGGCTTAACCATCATACGTGACCCCCTACTGTAATCAGACAGTGGAAAAAGAATGATAACTTAGGTGCGACGACACCTAGAGTTGTGTAGGTGAGTTAGAGCATAAAGCCTTAACATGTTCCAAAAAAGGAAGTATATATGTCTCTCCCTCATGGATATTATCCACAGGGGGAGAACTCAGTTTGCCGCTTGAATCAGTCCCTTTATGGACTTAAACAAGCGTCCCGAAATGGGTTTGCCAAATTTGCTTCTGTGGATGCTGATTTTCTTCAATCCCAGGCAGTCCCTTTTTACTCGTCGACGTGGAAACTATTATGTTTTTTCTTTTAGTATATATTGATGAAATTGTAATCATCATTAATGATATTCAATTCATCATATCAAACCGTTGATTTGGAGATAAAGGTGACAGAGGAAGAGTATCGGGAGTGGTATATTCCCAGAGCCTTGAGATCTTTCTTTTGCTATTCTCCAGCAGCTCTAGGAGTTCCCGTTCTCACTTTTCTTGATCTTCCAAGCTTAAAGCTCACCTGCTTTGAGAGAGAGGAGAGACCTCTCACCATCCCCATAGTGTATGAGACAAATATATGTATTTCGATTAGGGTTGTATTCTATGGTAACGATTCTACCATATATGTCTTTTTCATTTCGTCGAAAATAAATTTTACGGTATAGACGCTTATGACCTCCCCCTCTATGCCTTGCGATAATGATTCCTCTGGTATTACAACCTTTACCACAATGATGTTGTCCATAGATCAAATTATTTTGTGGATTGGATTTCACTTGACTATCTACGGTTCCATTGCGTGTGCTTGGGGTAGAAGTTTTGTATAAATGTATCGCCATGCTACTAAGTATTTTGATTCAAGTTCGTTTCTTTATAAGAGATGGAATAGAATAACCCGGTTGAAGCGTAATGATCATACATCTGTAATGCATTGTATGTCCCATAATAGGCCCATTCTTCTACTCTTTCCCGAAAGTTGATGACTATTCATAGCTATTACCTTGACACCAAAGAAGATTTCGACCCAATGCTTTATTTCTATCCTAGTTGATCCTGATTCGACATTAGAAGTCTATTTATTTTTCCCCAATAACCGAATACTTTTTTCTGTAAATACTACATATTTGATTTCATCTATAAATCTATATTCTTCCCTATGAGTGAAGGTATCAATAAGAATGCTAGTTCTTACTGATCATTATGATATGAATATACCCCATCAATTCGTTATGTATGGATGATGAGATTCCATTGATACAGAGCCAATTCCAATAGACTTATTGGAAGGTCCCATTGGTGTGCATCAAGTAGGAATTGAACCTATGAATTCGCCAATTATGAGTTTGGCGCTTTAACCATTCAGCCATGGATGCAAAATCAGCGAGTGAAATAGGTTTTGGTATTCCTTCTCGAGCTTCTATTTCTTCCATTCAAGGGATTCGAGAAAAGATGGAATAGGAAGACGTGTTTCCAGAATGAACAAGATACGAGTTGAGAAGGGGGAGTTAGCAAAGTTAGACAAGATTAGAATGGGCATAGGAATATGTATTGATGTGCCAGATCGGCTAATGCTCCCATGTTGATGCAATGTGTTCCACCAATTGACCGAAGACTTGATTATTGGTATATCGATCAGTCCAGCATGGATTGAAATAGGAGTTGGTTCGACAAAAAGCTTTTGAAAATGCAGTGCACCCAGGTAAATAAGGAACAAGATGAATACAAAGGTTAAATGAGCATCCCACACCCAAAAGGTGCCCCACATAGGTTTCCCCCAAACCCCCCAGTAACTAAGGTAAACAACGTAGAAAAAGCACTTATTTCTATATCGGTTCCGGAAGACCGAAGAAAAAGGGGATGTTTTATTAATAGGAAGAAAATAAATGCTCCTACATGAACATTTCTAACAATGGTTTCTTCTCCAACAGTCAAGTAACTAGCACTGGTTATTCCAGCAAGAGCTTTTACTCTAACAGAACTAGTACCGTCAACTCCAATTGTAGCAGCGGGAATGTCTTCACCACCAGATATTGCATTAAAAGCTTCTATTGCATCAACGGTGGAAATGGAGAGCTGGCTCAGAATATAATAGCTTGAACCGCTTAGGCTCTTTGCACCTAAATAAATAGTAGACACGCAAAAAAATTAGACGTGAAACTTATAGAGTCGTAGCCTTCTAAGACTTTCTTCTCCAACTCACTCAATCGATAGGTTGAGGCAATCAATTGGAAATCAACCAAAAGGACCTGTCAAGCCTTAGAAGTCAAAGCCTGCATCACATATCATCATGCATAGCTTATTAGTTGTAGTAGCTGCATAGGAAACATAAAGCATATAGTACTTTTCTCCCTTGTCATGCATCAAATGACTGACTCTCCTCTCTCAAAGCAGGCGAGCTTCAAGCTTGGAAGATCAAGAAAAGTGAGAACGGGAACTCCTAGAGCTGTTGGAGAATAGCAAAAGAAAGATCTCAAGGCTCTGGGAATATACCACTCTGATACTCTTCCTCCGTCACCTCTATCTCCAAATCAACGATTTGATATGATGAATAGAATATCATTACCAATGATTACAATTTCATCAATATATACTAGAAGAAAAAATAGAATAGTTTCCACATCAACGAGTAAAAAGGGACTGCCTGGGATTGAAGAAAACCAGCATCCACATAAGCAAATTTGGCAAACCCATTTCGGGACGATTGTTGAAGTCCATAAAAGGGACTGATTCAGGCGGCAAACTGAGTTATCCCCCTATGGATAATATACGTGAGGGAGAGACATGTATACTTCCTTTTTTGGAACATATTAAGGCTTTACACTCTAACTCACCTTATTAACCGCCTGGAGAGTCATTTTTTCGTTTTTAAGTGGAATGTTCATTATCATAATAAGTAGTCGATTAGGAGAACTACTATATCACTACAGAGTATACTCATCCTCATATTTCATTATTCATCTTTTATGTATGTCCTTGGACATAAATATTCTAGATACCCCCTTCTATTATGAATCGCCAAAGTCTTCCTACTTTTCCATTGTTACAATCAGAGCCGAAAAAGGAGAAATCAATCAAGATGGACCTGCATTGAATCATGACTATATAAGCTATTCTGATATTAAGAGATTTAATATAGATGAAATTCGTGGAAGCAGACATTTGATTTCCTTGGACCACGTAAGAATTCGTTGTCCGATTGAATCTGCTTTTTCCTAGATGCTCTATAGGAATCCACCGCTATTCCTTTCCTCCACCGATAAAGGTTCATCCCGAGTCACAAGCACAATCTTTTTTTCTCATTCTTTTTTCTTTTCGTTATGGTAATGCAATGCAAGAGGTCGGAAATCTGGTTGTTTCTGATGATGAAAAGAGCTTTTATCTTATGTGAAATTTATGAAAACCTAAAATGTCGGTAATGTTAGAAGATGACCTACGACATCTGATGGTCAAATGCCGTAGGTCGGTATATCTTTGAAAGCTCAGAAGGAGAGAATAAACGGACTTCGATATTTGGCACCAAAGGAACGAAGGCAAAGATCAAAGGCTTTATTATTGAGAAAGTAAAAGGAGGTTATTCAGTAGCTATCGCAGGTTTCATTACTTTTCTTCCAGATGGAAAATGATATTGAATAATCAATTCACCGTTGAGAACATGAATCCCAAAAAGAAGAATATTGTGGTCTTCTAACACAAAAAAGAGAATATTCTGGTCTTTGAAGGAATGAAAAAAAGGAGAGACTGGTAGAGATCCTCTTTGTCAGCGACATTCTACCTTCTATCTATCAACCATTTCATTATGGAACTTTCTCCCGACAACAATCATTTTGAAAATAATGTGCAATTCATAGCCCTCGATGATCGGGCAAATGTGATAGCAAATTTCTGTGATCAAGTATCTAGAAACATGGATGCAACTGCTCTTCAGTTGCCACCAGCATGAATGTCAGTAAGAGAGCTTGCTGAACATGTTTGGCATGTTAATGATGAAGAACTTGTGACTATTCCTTATGTCATCCATATCACAAATGAACTGGCCCGTGAGGACTTAAAAAGTGGATGTATATGGCAGGAATTCGTTGATGAGTTGGAATTGATTGTCCACAGTCCCCTTGATCAATTTGAAATAATTCCATTGATTCCTATGAAAATAGGAAACTTATATTTCTCATTCACAAATCCATCCTTGTTTATGCTACTAACTCTCAGTTTGGTCCTACTTTTGGTTTATTTTGTTACTAAAAAAATGAAAAAGAAGAAAGAAAATGGCATGGTTTGGGAGCCAAGCCGAAGCCTCAACCGTAACGTTAACTGCAAAAACTTTTTTAGAAAGACCCCGATCCTTATTTTCGTTTTTTCTTTACTCTTTATTATCACAGTAGTTTTGATAAGAAGAAGAAGAAAAAAAAGTCTGATTCTCTTTTTCATTTTTTTGCTTCCTCCTTTCCCTTTTTAGTTGCCTTTTGAGATTCTTCATTATGGACTTTTTTTTGGCTTTTGTAGCACTCCCTAGAAGTTTGTCCGGTTGGAAAAGCCAGAACTCTTGTAAGCCAGCTTGATAAAGGGTAGTGGTAGGGATAGTCTCAGTACCACTGAAAGTGCGATAGTTCTTCAAGCAAGGGACTTGGGCAAACAAAGTCCTTACTCGTATTCCACCAACAACTCGCGTATCGTATAGAGCTTTTTCCTATCCTTTCCGCATAGACTTGCTTCGCACCTGTGTCAAAAGCCAGTTGAGTTTTACTCTTCAGTAAGAATGATAAAGCATTTAGCAAGATTGAATCCCTATAAAAAGTCTGTCCCAACAATTTAGCTTGAAAAGAAAAAAAGTGGGGTAGAAGTTAAGTTTCTATCTCCTACGCTGCGCTCTCAACTGGATCAATCGCTTTGTCCTGATTTATTGAAGTGGTGCCCTGTAGAACATGTTTTATGGAATTTAACTCTTTATTCCATATTTCTTTTCTTACTGATTAAATGAAGGTAGAGAGAGGAATATTCTATCAAAACCCTTAGTCCGATAAGGGAATAGTATACATTCAATCCGGATAAGACACTGAGATGAAAGACGAATCAAGCAAGAAAGGCAGAAAGGGGATGCTTTCTGGAGTGAGAGTTCTTTTTTGGGGTTAGTCTGACTATCCTCATTCCAGTTTTTAGGCGTGCGAGTAAGAGGGTAGTAGGCGAAATTTTATGAATTGAATGGGACTTCAGCTTCGACAATCGTATCCTCCCTCCAGCAAATAAGGTGGAGTGAGCAAGGCAGAGAAGACAGGAAAACACAAGCTCAAACTTCAGCATTTCTATTACCTGCTCCTACGGGCTTTTTTTTAACAAGATTTGGATCAACGGGGTAAAGATTCCAGTGTTTACCAAGATTTTTTAAATTATTTTCTCAATTCTGATTGATTGCCTTTTTTGATCCCATGCTTTCCGTCGGTCAACAACCAACTAAATCTATACTTTTTCACTACTCGTAAAGGCTTGACGGAGTGAAGCTGTATTGAGGGAATCATTTTGTCTCAATCAATCAAGAATGCCTCAACTAGATAAATTCACTTATTTCACACAATTCTTCTGGTCATGCCTTTTCCACTTTACTTTCTATATTTCTATATGCAATGATGAAGATGGAGTACTTGGGATCAGCAGAATTCTAAAACTATAGAACCAACTGGTTTCACACCGGGAGAACAAGATCCGGAGCAACGACCCCAATAGTTTAGAAGATATCTTGAGAAAAGGTTTTAGCATCGATGTATCCTATATGTATTCAAGTTTATTCGAAGTATTCCAATGGTGTAACACCGTCGACTTCTTGGGAAAAAGAAGGAAGATGACTTTAATCTCTTGTTTCGGAGAAATAAGTGGCTCACGAGGAATGGAAAGAAACATATTCTATTTGATCTCTAAGTCCGTACATAGCAATCCTGGGTGGGTCATCACTTGTAGGAATGACATAATGCTAATCCATGTTCCACACGGCCAAGAAAGCATCAGTTTTTAATCTCATTATGACTTGGTCGTTCAGAAGAGCAATTAATTCAATCAGAATAGTGGAATGGAAGGCAGTAAAAGAATGAAATACCATTTCCCCGGCCTCCACGACCTTGATGATTTCCTCCTCATATGCCCAGGTTCTCCACAATTGTAACACACTTAATAACTTAACCAAGTAAGCATTGTTGCTATTGTAGTAGTAGTATCATGACTCTCTTTGATATACAATCAATCCAGGAAATCATAGTATAGCTTCTAACCTCAATTGGCATAACTTAATTTCATCATTCACTAAATAACCCATACATGTTATGACAACAATACTAAATGCATTTTCCAAAGTAATGGTGTTCATTATCTGGCCATCCCTTACCAAAACTTCTTGAATGTTGTCGCTAATAAACTTGAATTTGCAAATCTAGCCTTAAACCCTTCACAAACGATGATAGTAGCTAGCGAACCCCACAAAACTCTTAATTTCAGTCACAGGACTAGGTCGGACCCAATTCCTGACTGCTTCAATCCTTTGATGATCTACCATTACCCCTTCCCTTGAAACTGCATGCCCCAAAACGGCAACCGAAGTCAACCAAAATTCACACTTAGAAAATTTTGCATACAACTTTTGTTTTCCAAGAACACCCAGAATAATACCAGGATGGTCGGCAAGCTCTTCCTCACTTTTCGAATAAACCAAAATGTCATCAATAAACACTATAACAAACGAATCAAGAAATGGTTTGAACACATCATTCATCAAACTCACGAAAGTTGCAGGCGTATTTGTCAACCCAAAAGACATAACTAGAAACTCATAGTGCCCATAGTGGGTTCTAAATGACTTTTTTGGTATATCCTCACCTAATCTTTAATTGATGATAGCCAGACCTTAGATCAATCTTAGAGAAAATGGATGCACCCTGCAATTGGTCAAAAGATCATCTATCTGAGGCAGTGGATACTTGTTTCGAATGGTGACGCTATTCAATTGTCGGTAGTCTATACACATCCTCTCTTGCTAGTGGTGGTGTTACCACTTTTGTTGCTCTAGTTCGGACCATGGAGTGAAGGAGGAAAGATACCAATTTGTATCACCCAGATACCAATTAGATTCAAGTCATAACATGAAGGAGTAGAAAGAAGTGAGTTTTTCCTAAAGTCATATAGCCTCTCAAAGAAAAGTATGGACGTCTTTGTACCGTTCCTCAAGACTCTACTAGACTCGTTTTGGTACAATGAGATGAACGAACCTAAGGCTCTGATATCAACTTTGTCACGACCCAGACCGTCGTAATTGGCACCCACACTAACCCTACGGTAGGAGAACCATTACTACAACCCAAACTAATAACTTGACCAAATACTACATATTTAAAGATACAGGAGAAGGTTTGAATGATCAAAAGTAATACGGAGTTCCGATAAACTCCAAAGGTTTAAACAAATAACTTAACCAAACTAATGCGGAAGAACAACCTCTAGAACCTGAAAGTCAATGTACCAAAACTCTACTAACGACAAGTCTAAGAACAAGGGGTACAACCCCGAAACTAAACAACTACTAAAACAATGTCTAAGTCTGAAAAGAGTGGACTAAAAAAAATACGAAGGATTTATGGCAGCTTGAAAGAACTGGCTCACCCTTGAATCCGATCTCGATCAATAGTCACCTAGCTGAGGTCTATCAATAGCCGCCTGAAAATGCCCTGTACTCATCAAAGAACAAGCAAGTGCAGTATCAGTACACAACCGTAGTACACTAGTAGGGTCACGCGACTATCCCTATAAGTGAAACACATGAAAGTAACCACAACATTATAAAACAGACATACACCGAACATACACAATATTAGTCATCATTTCAGGATCAATGTAGCATTCTACTTTCTCAATAATACACATGGTTATCATTTTAGAGCAACATACAGTCTTCCAATATCAATCATCATTTGATATGAACGTAATCATCACAAGTAGATACACAACACAATTCAATGGTCTTCTCACGTAACCCAATTCAATGGTCCTGTCATGGAACCCATACCCAAATTATTAGTGTACCGATAGGTAGTACTCGATCCAAGTTAGTGTGTCGAATCGTGACACCCGTTCTAATGTTTAAGCCGGTACGTGCAACTTATCCCAGTTAATGTGTTAGAACGTAACACCCGATTCATTCAACAATCCACAATCACAATCACAATCACAAGTACATTCTCATAATCATACAATCAAGTCATGATTCATGGCATTCAATTATTCAATTATCTTCATTCACGATTAGTGTGATCAATAATGCAACATTCGCATACATACATGGATTATAATGAAGCAAGTACAAACATATATCACACGACATGAAATCACAACCATCACCTACCTCGAATCCAAGCTTGAATCCCCTAAGGCACTTGAATCTTCTCTTTTTGGATTCTTCCCGCTTGTTCGTGGTCTAAAAATATACAATTAACGCAAGGATCAACAAATGAGGCCTAATTACCCGGATTATAATCAATAATGTCAATCCTAGGTCAAACCCTTGATCCCCATACCTAGATTAGGACTTTTTCCACCATAATTGTCCTTTCAAAACCCTCCCCCATCGATAATTATCCATGAATTTACATTCTACGGATCGAAACATGGATTCGGGGAGTAAAAACCTTACCTTTAGCCTCAAGAATGGTGAAAAACTGTCAAGAACACACATGCAGTCGTTCCTTAGCTCTCAAGGTCGAAAAGTACAGAATAAAACGTTTTTGGGGTTTATTTCTGACTTAAATCGCGACTGTCCCTCTATGGCGGCCCCAGCCCGCCACAGTGGCTTGCACGAAAACAGTGAGTCGAATTAAGAGTTTCAAACCCCCATTTCACAACACGCTGAAACGACCCCAAAAATGCCCGAAAATGTGCTTCGGAAACACCTATAATTGTAATTTCCATATATCTCAAAATCCGTGCATGATTTCGGAAATTTGACTGCATATTCTTATTCAGGGGGTAAAATTGAGTGGGAAATGGGTCTAACCCGAATTTTAGAGCAACCGTATCAAAATTCGAAAATCGCAAAAAATGCGATTTTCAGGGTCAACTTTAAAGGGGAATATCTCTTAGCACACAAGGAACTGGAAGGGACACTACCTATTAAATTAAAGCCCTTCGAGTTATATTTCCAATGCAATTGGTTTTACCTCATTTCGAGTTAGGATGAAGGAGTTATGACCATTTTCGTAAAACCTATCCGGGCAGAATTGCAATTTCCAGAGAGCTAAGTTACTGTAGCGGGCTGGGACGTTTCTCTTTTATTAAAAAGAGAATTGTCTCATACTTAGTTATATTTCTTTCTAGCTTCAAAACACTCAAAAACACTCACTAATCCCTCTCCAAAATTCCACCAAGATCTTCAACTAAATTCAAACATCTCAAGTTCTAATTCCGAATTCAAGACTCAATCTCAAGCATCAATTCTCCATTCCAATCTTCATCAAGGATTCTCCAAAGTTGAGGTATGTGGGTTGATTGTGGAAACCTTCCTTTCCACAAGTCCAACCATTTATCCTCTATTTTACTTCAAGTTTATGGGTCCTTATGATCATTTATGAACTCTTGAATTATGGAATTACTACTACACATTCTATTATGGTCTATTTTT